>NC_136141.1:8646103-8935863 GCF_965212315.1 Lampetra planeri
TAGTCACCTACAGAGCACATTCGCTATGGTCAGGGACCAGTTGCAAGTAGAGGCTCAGGGGAGCAAAGCATACTATGACCAAAAAGCCAGCCACGCAGAATACCAGCTAGGAGACCAGGTGTGGTACCTCAATTACGAGAAAAGAAAACAGAAGTGCAGGAAATTCCTACCTTCCTGGACAGGACCACACGAGGTGGTTGACAAAATGTCCCCAGTAGTATATCAGCTAAAAATCACAAAGACAGGAAGAGAGCAGCAATACAAGTGGGTGCACATCAACCAAATCAAACCGTACCCTGTGCTGGTGGAGCAAGATGAGGAATAAAGGTGGAAAAAGGGGGGGGGGAACTAAACTAATGGGCATATCACACTACGATAATGTGTAACATGTTTTCCAGGAAATGGCAGCCCTCCTGCTCACGCTCCTGCTAACGTACCTTGCCAAGCTAGAAGGGAGCCAAGGCCTGATGATGCCACCCAAGAATAACCGTAGAAACTATCTTTTTAACGATATCTCCTATAACACGTAGTCAATAGAATAATTTCTCCCTCCCTTATCGTTTTACCTTCCTTTAGAAAATTTTTTTTTCTCTCTCTCTTGTCACATATAACCATGTTAAGTTGTGACACGTACGCGCGCGTTGTAAGGAAATAGCAGCAAAAACTTGAGGACAATCGATGGTTCATGATGGAAGAAGGGTATACATATGTTTTAAAAAATAACCCGTGGCCATTTGACCACTGGTCATTTTTAAAAGGGCGGAATGTTGTGTATTAGCCTTCTTCCAAAATTGATATTAATAATATTTGATGATATTTTTATATATTATCTTTTTACTTGTTTTTATATAATGAATGAAAACACACCAAAGCACAGCAGACTGCAAAACACCAGGTGTCACTAAGTAATGGACTGGAGGAGGGCTAGGATGGCAGAATTTGCAACCTTGCTTCAAGGAAGGAGGGGGCCTGATGAACGGGCATATGTCACCCGTGCAGGCGGCAGAGACAGTGGGAGAGTCAGCCAGACATAATTAAGGCAAAAAGCCAACCATCCTGCATGGTTTTAAGGAATTAAATTATTAAATCCAGGGTGAGTGGTCAAATGAAGTGGGTCAGCAACGCTGTGTGCACAGGGGAGGGAGCTGATTAACAACCCTGCACGGCTGAACGTGAGGGGGCCTTTGACCTGAAATTAAGAATAACACTCCCAGAGCAGAAGGTTGGATGGCCACAGTGAGACGAATAAGAGCGTTGTATATCAAGGATGCAGACTCAGCTGAACGGCGAGGCTGCGGAGGTTACCAGGAGTTCGCGTTCGCCTAGTTAAGTCAAAAAGCTCAATAATTCTGTATTGCTATTAAAGTAACGTTAAAGTCGGAATTTAACAACAGGATAGGCTAAAGTTATCGATATTCACACCCACTCCAATTAAACCAGGCCACAAGTTACACCTACTGAACCATCACCATCATTAAGTCAATATGAAATGTTATTTCCATACTTTAAAATACAACTCGACCCAAAGCATATGACAATCAGAACCTTCCTAAGTCAAAATTGAATCGCACCCAGACAGGAGCGAATAGTCGATATAAGGTTGAAGAGGGAAGGAAATTAAGAGCACGGCGAACTGCAAACGTAAGCAAAAAAAGCCGGGAACAACACACCAGCCAGCAACAGCGAGTCGGGCTTCGACAGGCCATAAAAGTAGGAATAATAACTC
The DNA here is from genome assembly GCF_965212315.1 of Lampetra planeri. Taxonomy (NCBI): domain Eukaryota; kingdom Metazoa; phylum Chordata; class Hyperoartia; order Petromyzontiformes; family Petromyzontidae; genus Lampetra; species Lampetra planeri. The sequence goes on from NC_136141.1 coordinate 8,647,830, forward strand.
CCGGGGTCAGGGGACATCAGAAAAAGCAAGCAGACAAAAACCAGAACTGACTCCAAGGTTCAACCGCCCTCACCTACAAGGAGTGACGGAAATTAATGAGGCCTTGAGTTAACGGCGTCAGCTGGACAGCAACAACACCGGCGAGCAGAGACAGAGTGAGGCAAAGACTGCCAGGCTATGAAATACAACTTCATGTCAGTAAAGCCGAACAAGTTAAGTTAAAGACATCACAATACATAATATCGTACATAACATCAATGTTAACGCTATTCACCATCAACTATATTCCGCTTATATAACCATGCAGACACCAAGGAATACGAATTCCTAGGATCAAGAAACTTACCCCTTAACCTAAGATATCGGAAATAAATTAATAATAATAAGCCTATGCATGAAAGACAAAAGTAAAACTTATGAAAGCCAGGATAGCGGGATAAATCACCACTAGGTCGAAATAAAATACATAATAAAAGAGCGATGTTAAACCCAGGGTCGGAGAGAAAGGGAGATCCCGGCCGTCTTTGTATCCCCGCAGCGCGGGATGGGAGTGTGTATGTGCTCGGGGAGGCACCTCCACTTGGGTCAAGCACCACGATGGGAAACGACACACCTTAGGCTACATACAGAATCATAACTGGGAAATGGTAAGGGACAAATGTTAATTTAAAACTTTTTAACCATGTCTGTGTGCGTCTGTGAGGGTCGGAGGGAGTGTGCCCCTCCCTCCAGGTCGTGCAACACGGACAGAGACGCCTGTGAGACGATTTGTAACGTCTGTGTTTTGGTTCATGAAGAAGGCCAGATAAGAGATAATATTGCACCCAGACAGAGAGACGACTTCGAGGCAATTTGTAACATCTGATTGTTTGCTCATGGATTTTATGGAGGGAGTATGACAACGGAAAATACCGTGGGTGATGCACACAAGGACACACGGACGTACGGACACACACATGAACACACCTACACACGGACAGATCCTGACACAGTAAATCAAAAGAAAACCCCGCCTTGTGGGCAGGACCCAAAGGGATTTTTCGGCATAAAAGAAAGGACCCTGAGCATTGGAAACCAGTTCGACCAGGAGAGTCAACTCATCACGAGTTCGACCAGCGGGTCGGCTCCGGAGCGAGCTCGACCGAGCGGGTCGGCTCGACTCATCTTCAGCTCGACCGAGCGGGTCGACTCAAGGGCGAGCTGCGACTAACGGGTCGGCTCGACTCTTCAGCTTCTGGGACTCAGCCGAGTTCAGACGGCTCTCGGGGCTCGACTCAAGCGGCTCCCCGTCTCCTCTGCAGGCGGGCAAGACCCGCTTGACAGCTCAACTCGGCCGCGACAGCCCAACCTCTGCCGAGTCGAAGGTCGCTCTGCAGCTGAAGGTCGCGGTTTGGCGACGAGGTGACGACCCAGCACTGCGCGCTGCGAGCGAGCTGTGGGCGCCACCTACCGACCGGGTTCCGAACTACGACAGCGTATCAACAGGCATCCAACCAATTCCCCACGGCGACAGAGGAGCGACTAATACGTATGACGCGCACCGCCCCCTCACCACACGACCCCCAGGCGTCTGTTTGACATAAAGAACCGACTCCGAACACTGACTATTGAAGACAACTCTTACCACTCAAACCCACTCGAACCCATAAGCCATCCGTGGCTGTGAAGAAAACACTCGAGACCGAGTGATGGCCATCCGTCGTTTATAAGAGTATTCGTAATTTTATCTTTAATATTTAGTGGGCTGTACTCTTAATCGCATAAATTCCCAACAGATCCATCAATACGAATTGATTCTTGGCACCTCCTTCCGCCGAGCAACGCTCACGTGGGGAGTGGTGGCCCACCAGATCCTTAACAGGTGATCTGGTCCCCAATTAGTAAACTCTGTATAAGATAACGATCTTCGGAAAAGGAGCGCCGTTGCAGGCCTTTACTCAGAGCCATTCTGTTGTCAGATAACCTGCCGATGTATCTGTTGAGATTGGTGCCTTTAAGAATAATAACTGTTTTGATTGTGTTTTTTTTATCACCGTATAATCTTTCAAGTATCTTTCATTCATTAACGTTAAGGTTTTTCTTAGCATAGTATTTGCATGTTTTAACGACTCTCTCTCTCACTAACAACCATCGCGTTATGCGGGATCTGTGTGCCGTTGTCAAGTGAAATCAGACAATCGTTGATGATACTGTATTGATGCCGTATTGACGTTCCGAGATTGAGAGTTCGCATACTATATCATAGTTGAGGTTGAATTAGTAATAAATTGATTAATACAGAAGTGGTTGTGTGATTCTTTCCTGAACTATGCACAAGATCTGCTTCTGCGTTGAGATCTGAACTTGGTGACCTTAATAAACACACTAACACATACTCAGTAAATGTTAAAGCGATAACGGGGCGAACCGGGGACCTAAAGATAAGCGAGAATGAGACGAACCTAGACAACGATGCCGAGTTAATCTAAGTTAATCTTGCATACTTACACCACACCTGCATAACTACATAAGATTAATTGCCTTATTCCGATCGATAACCCACCCTCGTCACCGAGGCGGGGTCTGGTTATCATAACGACTTGCATTACACCCACTCGCATAATTACTACAATTACCTCTCGAATTGGCATAATTAAATGTGCATAATTACATCAAATTAACATATTTCCAGATAATTACACATTTGGCCAAATTTCATTTGATTATTATTATTTTCACTGAATATTCATAACCCACATATACAACATAATAATTTCACCCACGCACGCATACAACACATCAAAATTTTCACACCCAACATATACAACACCGTCTCGACTCCACCTCACTCCGATAGTCACTAGAGAAAAGAAATCTCTTGCCAAGTCTGTGGGAAAGCATTTTAACTGCCATCATGCCTCGAGTCCCACATGAGAACGCACCATTAAGTGTTACCCCTTCCTGTGTTAGGGTGCGCTACGTACTGTATAGTACCCATTTATTAATAAATACGTGTTGCCTCCGTCAAACGTCTCCTGCGCTACTTACGCCGTTACATATGTATGCATTTGTGAGTCCACATATGACACAGGTGTAATGCGCTTGACCTTTGTCTTTTGTTTCAGATGTCTGAGAGCAACTCGGCTGTGAGTCATGGTGCTGGAAGAATTTCCTTTACCATCGATGGCACTTTACCAGCACCCATCTTAACCCCACCTCAATCCGATAGAGTTACTAGAGGGAAAAAACTAATCTCTTGTGACGTTTGTGGGAAAAAATTCCAACTGGCATGGTGCCTAGAATCCCACGTGAAAACGCACAAGGAGACCCATGACCAATGGTGCGGCATATGCGGACGAAGATTTGATCAGCCAGCAACTCGGCTGTGAGTCATGGTGCTGGAAGAATTTCCTTTACCATCGATGGCGCTTCACCAGCAACCGTCTTAACCCCACCTCAATCCGATAGAGTTACTAGAGGGAAAAAACTAATCTCTTGTGACGTTTGTGGGAAAAAATTCCAACTGGCATGGTGCCTAGAATCCCACGTGAAAACGTACAAGGAGACCCATGACCAATGGTGCGGCATATGCGGACGAAGATTTGATCAGCCAGCAACTCGGCTGTGAGTCATGGTGCTGGAAGAATTTCCTTTACCAACGATGGCACTTCACCAGCAACCGTCTCGACCCTACCTCACTCCGATAGTCACTAGAGTGAGAAAACGAATCTCTTGCGACGTCTGCAGGAAAACATTCCAACTGGCATGGTGCCTAGAGTCCCACATGAGAATGCACAAGACTGGTGGTCAAAGCTGCAACATCTGCGATCAAAGCTTTGATCAGCCCGACAAACTCAGAAGGCACATGGAGACCCACGGAAAGAACTCCGTGTCAAGGGGCGCACGTGGCATAGTGAATGACGACAATTTTGCCAATGCGGTGTTGAAGGTGTGTGAGAGCGACTCGGCTGCGAGTCATGGTGCTGGGAGAATTGCCTTTGCCATGGATGGCACCAGCAGCAGCTTGTCGAGTCCTGGTGGTGAGGAGGCAGAGTTGCAGACAATGGCACCTTCTGCAAAGGGCACACCTGCGTGCAACGAAGTTATTGCTATCACAGCAACCGCGCATGGAACGAAGGCGCATGCTGGGAAATGCCACGCCTCACCAGCGCCCATCTCGACTCCACCTCACTCCGATAGTCACTAGAGTGAGAAAACAAATCTCTTGCCAAGTCTGTGGGAAAGCATTTCAACTGCCATCATGCCTAGAGTCCCACATAAGAACGCACAAGGAGACCCCTGACCAATGGTGTGGCATCTGCGGACGAAACTTTTGATCAGCCAGGCAAATTCAGAAGGCATATGGAAACCCACAAAAGGGACTATTGAATATGTCTTTGCTGTTCTATTACCGAATGCTATGTTGGGCAACCAGGACGAATGATCAGCACGAGACTAAAAGAACACCAAAGAAATCTGAAATATGGTCGTAGGGTAGTTGCAGTTCTTTAGCGTCAATATGCTAAATTCCTGTTGATATGTAAACTCCTTTGTCAAGGCACTCTGCTCCTCCCACCTAGCTTAAAATACGCTGCCAAGCTTAGCAGTGTTCATTAGGAAGCTGTTTTTCCGACAGCTCTGTTCTTCACCTGAGGACGGCTGCTTGTGTTGTGGCCGAAACGTCGTGATAATTTTATTTTATTACGTAAATGTTTTTATTATTTTATGATTTCCCTTCTATGTGACTTTACCGAAAGAACCCTGCAGTCACAAAAGCTTTAAATCGAAATTGATTATTGTAATCGTTTGGATAGCTACTGACTTCGTGCTGCATGGAAGTGAATCATCAAATAACCGTTGGTACTGTACAGCTATTTTAGTACAATGGACACTAAGTGTAGTGTTGTAGAACGACACTACTGTATTGGCCCAGTATGGGGGCCGTAGGCAGGTGTCACGGGGGTCGTGTCAAGCCGTGACACTCTGCGTGAACCCAACAGGACACGTGACCGTATAAAGGGGGGCCAGGGGCCCAAAGGGAGTCACGGGGTTGGGGTTCGGGCCTTCCCGAAGGATCGGTAAGGGGGGCGTGGCATGGGGCGGGGCTGGCCACGCCGGAGTGGTTATGAGCGGTGTTTGGACGGAGAGCTGGGCTGGTCAGCGCTGTTCTGCTATGCTGCTGGGTCATCTCTGGGATGAAGCTCTCCGGTCTCTGCTAGTGGACCAGGCAGCGTGTCGGGCTGTCCTGGTCCAGTAATGTAATATCCTCGTGTATTAGTTAAGTTAGGAAAGTTGGCTACCATCTTAAGTCGTTATGTAAAGTGTTAATTGTTATGTTATCTAATAGATAGTGTTGCCTCCCAAGTTCCAGTCTGCGCCTGAGTTTAACCCACTCCATAAGTACAAGATCAATGGGCTTGCATAATGTGCATGTATAATGTACGTTGATTCATTAATCCTCCCCCCCCCACTTTGCGCTAGAAGAGCGCACAAGTGTTGTCATCACATCTACGCCTCTATATTAGGAACGAAACAGGTGGACTTCTCTCAAATCTGGCTGTTGCCTGATGAAACTAGTTATAATTACTGAAACGTCGTACTCCAATTGTAAATGTTGTGGCTTGGCTCTCCAACACACCGGTGTGCTGTACTAGTGACGAATTGGCATGTTTGTTTACGTGACAAACCTTACTAACTGGCTGTTAGGTGGTGGCAGGTTTAACGACACAATTATATATTTACGCGATCCAACACAAAAAACCTGTATTATGGATATTGGTTGCGAAAGCCTACGTGTTAAACTGCCATGTATTTTTACGTCTATTGCTGTATTTTCTTACGTACAATATATTTAATAAACCGTCCTAATTAATTAATATTTTTGTTCATAGTTATATAATTGTTGCGAGTGCGGTGTGGTCGGTGGATATTGTTCAGTAGATCAAACCGAGACAAATATTTTTGCAGCAGCTGTGGCTGCACATTGCAACATCACATTCCAAATGGTGTAGAACGCATCGCCCATAATCTGCATCTGTGTGCAAACACCAGGTATGGTTGGTAATAAACACGTTTGGTTTTAAATGAACAGAACTCGAGCTTCAGCCATATTGTTCATAGACCCCACTTTGTAAGCATTAATCACGCAAACCTTGCGCCTGATTCATTTGAGTCGCTGTGCTCATGAGCAACAGGGCGTTTGTGGCGAGGTGTTAATGTACCACTGATTAGCACGGTTGGCTACGTACACTGCGAAAGAAGTTCAACACATATTCTTTGGGTCTTTTGGAAAAGTCACGTAGTTGAAACAATAAAATAATAATAAAAAATGAAAATAAAGTGAAAAAAATTAACCCGTAAAAGCAAAGTTTTTCACTATAAATCCTTTATATGCGTGGCGGCTAGAGTCCTCTCGTCCTCTGGCTTGAAATGGCTGCCACCTATGGGTCAGCTGATTGCCTGCCACCATTAAGTGGCTGCAAATATCGGAATGTAAAGAGAACCGCAGAGCTTGGGCGATTGTTGGTAGTGCCGGCTCACCGCCTGGCTGCTGTCTCCCCGCTCGTCTGTGGGAGACATATCGAGGTACTGAATTAGATTTATATTCTCTACATAACATGTTTCCTATCTATACAAATACTCACCTCGTGGAGTACAGCAAGTGATATTCCACGAAATAAAAAAGAAACGTACATGACCATAACAGAAGCCAATGGGTACAGCTGTTTATACACGTACTCACATATACACGATTCCTACCGATGGTTGGAACGATTCACTACTGCCGGAGAGTCAAGGAATTGTCATGATTCAGGATCATGAATGCAAACTGTCCACGTTCTCAAACCTGAGTACGATGTAAAATGTCATAGAACGCCTTTGTCGGAAGCAATTACTTCCCCATGTCACTGTGATGGGCAGATTCATGCCATTGCAGTCGGCTTACCGTAAGTTCCACAGCACTTACATGGCTCTATTAAAGACAACAGATGACCTCTACAAGATCATGGTAGACCGGTGCGCCACAGCGTTGGTTGACCTCGAACTCTCAGCCGCCTTCGACACCATCGGCCATGAGATACTCATCAGGCGGCGAAGGTCAATGTCCGGTGTATCGGGTACGGCACTGGGTTTCACCCGACTTCTAGTTCAGTCCCATATTTGAACTAGATGTACTGAATATGCTCGTGTAATATCTTCAATAATGGCGGGAGACGAGTTGACGGGGCAGCACTCTTTTATTCACACTGGTTGCACAGTAACAGGCACAACCGAGATAACGCCTATATTACGCGTGCCTGACTCGGCCACGCACTCCGTCTCTCCCGTGGGGTACGCGTACCTAACTCTGCCTTGCACTCAGGCTCTCCGGCTACGCTCTCCCCACGGGGAGCTATCAGACCCCTACGCGCGCCCGGCTCGGCCACCCACTCAGTCTCTCCCGTAGGGTACGCGTGCCTAACTCTGCCTTGCACTCAGGCTCTCCGGCTACGCTCTCCCCACGGGGAGCTATCAGACCCGCCTTGCCAGGCCACGGGTCTCGACCACTGAGTTACACAGCCCGGCCCTTACAAGGGCGTCGGGCCGTGAATCCCAAGGCCTCGCCTCTGAGCCTCACAGAGCCCCGGCCCTTACAAGGGCAGCGGGACTAGGGGTCCCAGGGCCTATCTCTTCCTCCGTCTTCTGTCTTCGCCGGTTACCAACTCCCCGAGTGCCCCCGCACATCGCCTTACATAGCCCTCCGCTCCAGGGGGCGGGGCCTATGCGGACCGCGATGTAGGCACCCGCCTGCGGACCGTGATGTAGCCATCCACCACGCGCTGTCTCACGATCCTCCCTGCCAGCACGTATCACCACTACACTCGCATCAATGAAGACATTGTCATCCATGGGAGAAGACGAGCTACCTGCGTTTGCACTTGTGGCTGTGTCAGATCTCATCTATGCACTCCCCACACACATTGTCAACCTCTCAACTTACTGAAGGTACATTTCCACACGAGTTGAAATTTACTCGTTTTGCCCAGAATATAAAAAATGGCTCCAAAGAAGATCATAAGAATTAAAGACCAATCTCTATTCTTTAATCAGTTATGAAAAGTATTAGAAAAAAAAAACTCACAATCTCCTTGCACAGGAAACAGTCTGGTTTTATGAGCATTGCTTTTCCCCTTTTTTTCTGGCAACAAAACAGGTGTTAAGATATTAAAACACCAAACTGAAACCTTTTACAAGGAATTATATTCTTGCGCATGAGGGCAACATGTTCAGGAGCCACATGCCAATGTCCGAGGTATGCTGGTCACGACGAGAGGACTTCAGGAGAAACCTCGTGTAGGTTTACTATTCCTACCCCGTTTGTAATAAAGGACTCGATCACTGGGTCTGTCTTCGTTGTCCTTTATTTGGGTTCTTACACTTCTCCCACACGGCCCTCGCTCAGAGCCCCTCCGCTTGGCAACTCCACAGCTGCCTTCGCTCCCGTAGCCTCCCCGCTCCTGCAGCTCCGCTGCAGATCCCGTGCAGTCCTCCGGCTGCCCTCACTACAGCTCCACCACTGCTCCTCGTTCCTCCGTGCTCGGTCACCGCTGGCCGACGGTGCCGAGTCTTACTCCGCGTGTGTGGCGATCTCGCCACTCCTCAACCTCCGCCCTGCGTGGCCTCACTGTAACTCCATCTCCCACACTCTCCCGTCTCTTCCGGTATCACTCCCTTAAGACCTCACCCCTCTCTCCCACGTGACCTAACTCCTCCCCCCCATGACGTCATATCCGCGAAGCCGTTTACGCCCGCATTACACGTTGAAGGAGCACAGACGACAGTGGTTTACGATGTCGTGCATCGCTTGGGTTGCATGGTCACAATCGCACTGTGGCTTGACTTTCATTTTAAATTGCGTCGTTTCACGTTGCACGATCTGTTCTGGATGACCAGTCAAATACTGGAGAGTTTTACATTTTCCATTTGTGCATCAGGTATCCGCATCTGCCATGGTTTGTGCGGATGCAGTTTTGGGTGGACCATGAGCTTCGTGGAATATCAAACCCAGTAATCTTCTGCGTTGGGTTTTTCACAAGGTGTTTGTCAGTTCTTTTGAACTTACACTGAGAATGTCGACTGTCTGCAGTGGCAATGTGCAACGATTAAAATAAAAAGGGATACAGTTTTTAAGAAGTTGATTCTTACACGTGTAATGCAATACATGAATTGTCAGCTTAATAATAAATATTAATCGATTTAACCGATGAATCGTGCTTTAACGTTAAATTTAAAATCAAAATATATTTCCTGAAGAATGATGGTTTATTCAAACTGTGTGCAATATCAAGCAACTTCGGAACGATTTCTGAAGCACTGCTGCAATGTTTGGTGCATTGCGATACTAACGCGGCGATCCGAGTTGGATTCCTAGCCATGGCTACCGTCAGTGGTGACTGATATCTGAACCAGTCCTGAGCCTAAGCCCCGCCCCCTTCACCAAGCGTGGTGAAGTTTGGTGCAACAACCCCCATGACCAAAGCAACGTGGCGAGACCTTCATCAGGCAGTGGACTGCCAGAGGGGTGTTACACACACAATTTTGAGGAGCGACCCGTGGCGGTCAGGCAGATCACGAGGTGACCAGAGGGGTGAGGAGGGGGGCACTTAGGAGGGGCTGCAAAACCTCGATTCGCGAGCACACAGCGCCGTCTCGTACAATACAGCGCACCGATGGGCACCGCCGCTACCGCCACCGGGCTTGGCTTTCTGCGCCAGTTTCATAAAGGTTGGTCACGGGGTTGTGAAAAGGTTGCAGCAGGAACGCATGAGTGCTGCCCCACAACACAGTCCACAGCCAGCAGCTGCAGAGCAGACAGCAAACAACAGAGACCTGGAACCCTCTCTCTTTCGTATGGAGGCGGCCGAGTTGCTAGCAGCCCTTTTCCACTGGCGCATCCGATCCGTGTCAGCGCAAAGGCCCCCCACGGAACGGGTGGTTTTCCATTGGATATTTGCCGTGACGATATAAAATCAAACTGTAATACGCCGCCCTTACAAGACTTCTCAAAATGGTCTAGGGGCCAAACAGCGGCAGATGTGATGCTAATAATGAAGTGTCCATTGCGTACGACGTGAACAGCGTTAATGTGACTGCACGAATTTATGGAAACATGGCCGAGTGGTAGTTCTCGGTTCAAGCCCAGCATACACCCTGGTTAATTTAGCCAGTTTATTCACCATAAACAAAGTGGTCTGTTTCACAATGTAGGATAATAATCCCATGACACTGTATTTAAAACATTTATTGGCCACGTGTAACTACATCATGTTCCAGATTTGCCAAATCCGATAAAATATTCTTTGGTTCTTTTCGGTTAAGTCACGTCTAAAAATAAAATAATAAATTAAAATAACATATTACGACGTTTCGATTGCAATCGAAACGTCGTAATATGTTATTTTAATTTATTATTTTATTTTTAGACGTGACTTAACCGAAAAGAACCAAAGAATAATTCCTGCAGTCACGAAAGCTCCTAAATTAAGATCCGATAAAATACTTGCAAATTACTTTATCGAGGAAAAACCAGGTAGAAAAATCGAACACCACTCCCTACTGGCAGACATGTCCATTCACAGGCCGCTAGTGCACGCACCACGTGTCAAACAGGAACAGCTGCCATTGGGGAGGCGAGACAGCCGCAGGGCAATGGAATGGTTGAGATGAGACGTTGCTGTACGGCGCTTTGAGTTGCCGAGTTTATTTCAGCGAGCGCCCTATATCTACAAATCCTTATCCCCATCTCAGAGCCGCCCCGGTGGGCCCTGCAGTGGCCCGCGTCTCACCGCTGCGGGGTCGAAGCTGCCGCACTGGCGGATGAACTCCATCAGCTCGTCGCGCTTGGGGCAGAAGCTTCCCGCCGTGGCTCCAGATCCACCCAGGGCAGAGATCACAACCCCAGTCTCCTCCAACAGCTGCCACAGACACAACAAATCAACATCGGTTGGTTGACACCGAGGCGATCGCAAGGCAAACACCGGCTTAAAACTGAAAGATACGCATGGAGCTGCTTCTCACAATGCAGTACACGAAAACTAATAATATATTAGAGATTTAAGTTTGCATATTAAAACAAAATTCATTCTCAATTTTTTTTCTTCCAAATGTGCTATCGGCGTTTTGTCAAGAGACAAATAATCCATTCGTAAATCTCGCATAGCCATGCAGCCCGTGTGTCATTTAAATGCTGTGGGTGGCCTTTTATCTTTTACACAACAGGAGCCAACGCTTTCACATTAGCTGTGCTATGAGATTGTGCGGCGCACGAGAGTCAAGCTGAAATTGTTATTCTCAGAGCTGGAAATAAGAAAATGAAGTGCGAAACGCAAGTTTAATAAGATTGATGTTTTGTGCAGTCACTGCTGATGGGGCTGGGACGATCAACTTGCTAGACTTGAAAACTCGGTTTAATCCCAAGCGGTCAAAATCCAGATTCAAGCCCAGAACCTCATTATTGACAACGCACCGCTTTGATCTCTGAGGCACCCGGCCACTTTGCATATATAGTGTTATGAAAATGTTTTCCTTAATGTCACTTTTGTACACTCACTTTTGCCAAATTCACGTACATTTTTTAAGAGTGACAAGAGAAAACCCATGTATCTTACGTGATAATTTGTTGTGCTCTGCATTGGCAGTGATTACATAAGCACAAATAACACTCAAACGTATTTGAGTTATCGACAACTGAGTTTTAAGTTCATAATAATAAACTAATATTATTGCGCACAATTTCGGAAGTGAACATAAGTTTGCGCGCCACTCAGAGGCGGGAAGTACACTCAAACATTGCACGGGCAGTGTCGCACACCTACTTGCTGTACTGTCTCTTAACAGCTGGAGGCGAGTGGGCTCACGCATGTCACGTACGCACCTGCAGGATGTCCAAGAAGGAGCCGAGGCCCAGGCTGGAAAGGTCGCACGAGTCAAAGTGCTCGGCAAGCTGCTTCTCCACGCGTGACAGCGCGGGCAGGCCCAGGAGCTCTGCCATCTTACTTGCGTGGCTCAGCAGACGGACCAGCTGCTCGGCTACCGCCTCTGTGAAGGAGAGGAGCAATGCCATTGTAGAGAGGACAACGATTTTGTAACTCGCTCCAATAGGCTCGACAATTGCAACTCTCTCTCCGCTCCCCCACCCCCATGTCTCATCTACGACTCCCCGATACGTTTCATCGCCAGATTCCAGAAGACTAAAAAAACCAAGTTTAACACGAAGGCCTTCGCGACCAATATTAGCAGCAATAGAGATTTTTGGATTAGGCCGAATAAATAGTGCATATTTACGCGTATTATTGAGAGCATATTTACATGATCTAACCCAAAAATCTTGATTATGGACTCAAAAAAACGCTGGCAGACTTCTCACTCACACCCGTATGCAAAACGATATGGCCCTAATATTCCAATTGTTCAACTATCCCCCGAACCAGTCCAGAATCAATTTCAAGTTCACACTCAGCATTCTGAAGGTCCTCCGTGGTCTGACCCCTCATGTACAATACAAGAAACTACATTTTATTCAGATTGTGCTTTCGATATCGTGTCATGAGACGGAGGATCCACTCGGATCTCTCACAGAGCAGCGAAACCCGTCGTATTGGAGAATGGCCCACAGAAGAGAACATCACAAAGCTACCTCTGACATCGCTTCTAGTGACCTATGGTCCACACAATAAAGGGAAGCACATTCCATCCCACTCTGAACATGAGAGTAATGTCCGTCGCATGAAAGTTGAGCCGATATTGGACTTGGTCAAATTAGCAGGAAAGTTTGATCACCAAGCACGTGCATCAATCGGTTGAACGTTAGTTTTTGGCATAGAGATCCGCAGAAAATATATATTTTTGGATCATCCGAGATTTTTAATCATTCGTAGCCATGCTCCCCGTCATTAGCGCGGATAATCGAGAGTCTACTGTAAATGAAAATTTGTCACCTTACTCTCCGGAGGACATGGCGGTCTGTTGTAGGGATTGCTGATGTTGCCGAGAAACGCTTGACCACGAGGTCGCGAGGAGTCTCGAGCGAGCCACAGCACAGAGCCAACTGAAACAGCTTCCGGGCCAGCGTGTCCTCTTTCACCTGCCCCAGGAAGTCCTGCACACACTGTCAGTGGAGACAACAAAGGACCCAAACCACGTGCAGCCATTTCGCACTCTTGGGACAAACAGAGGGTGAAACATGCATAGATGTCTGACCGATTTCAATGCCCACTCTTACTTTTGTCTTAACGTGACTGAATTTTGTAAAAGCGATGACCCTAAATGTTATAGAGGAGTGTTAATTCAGTGGTAGAGCAAGTATTTTGATACTGGTGGAAGTATCCACAGACTTGAAACGTATGGCGATTATCACTCATTCAATAATTCCGAGGACAAATGTATTTTGGGAAATCTTTGACAAATCTAAGCAGATGCATGAAGTCCAGATGCCATGGCCCCCACCTTCTTCAGTTTATTCACAAAGATGTCCTCGGCGTTCTGGAAGACCTGCAGCACGATCTTGGCAGCCGGCTGTGTCGTGAACTGTCGGCGGAGATCGGCGCTCGTCCCTGGCAAGGGGAACGACTCCAATAAGTATTTCTTGATCTTGTGTAGCCGGCCCTCCACCTCCTGCTTGATGTCGCACTCGATGCGAGCCAGATAACGGTCCATCGCCTCCCGCTCGCCTTCCTGGGCCTTGCCGATCACCTAAACAAGCAAAGCAAAGTGAGCAACCGTGGTGGCCACAGGTGCAGCGCAGTGCTGTAGTTGCGATGATGAAACACGTGATGGAGGAGTGGTTCAACGGCGAATGCACGGTGTGCTGGCAATGCACGATTGCAATCGAGAGATGGGGTTGGTGGATCATCCTAGCAGCAGTGGCTTGTGGCGAGCCATCTAACAAAGACAGTCACCGCATCACTCGCTTCTGCGGCCAACTGGAATGCTCTTCCTTCTGATATTAGGAAGCCACTTTTAAATAGAGATTGAAAACGACTTTCTTTATAACTGCTTTTTGTGTTCAGTGTGTTGTCCTTCTCCACACCTTTGATTAGCACAATTGGTTACGAACACTGCGAAAGAAGTTCACCATACATAAATGTGGTTTTACCCAATTCAGTAATTTCAGAGATTTGCAAATTTAGATGGTGACACCGACACACGTCCTCTTCATTTATCACGGGATTTTTTTGTTTTTACATTATTTGTGGAAATTCAGTTTTTATTAATACACCCGCAGTATTAACTAGGGCGACCCCTGGGCTTGAATCGCGAACCTCTGAAACAAGCGACAAATGCACAACCACTCGGGAAAGTAGATTTCTGGAAGAAGCAATACAACCCGTTGCAAACATGACAGTAATTTGAAATGTAGCACTGTACATCACAACAATTTGAAAGGCGTTAGAGATTTGAAACTAACCAAAAAGAAAGGGGGAAAATAAATCTATTTTTACATAATACAGGTTTTTTTTTGGGTAAGATCACGTAAATATATAAATGTCGGTAAACCGACCACCACCCGACACAGATAATTAGTAAAGTTTGTCACTTAAACAGAACATGCCAATTTCTTACCAGTACAGCACACCGGTTGTGTGTTCGAGTAAAGCCACATTTACAATCTGAGTACGACGTTTCGCCAGTAATTGCAACCAGTATCATCAGGAGGCAGCCAGATTTGTGGATGTTTTCATGTATATTTATTTAAATCTATATTTAAAAAACTGAAAGAGAAACTGGAACATTATTTTGATTTAAAGCTTTCGTGATTGCAGGGATTCATATCCTTGGTTCTGTCGGTAAAGTCACGTAGAAAAATAAATAAATTGAATAATAGAATTCTACGTTTCGATTGCAACACAAGCAATCGTCATCAGATAGAAAACAAACCTAGTGAACTTAGAAATACAATTCAATCCAACACAGAGAGTCGGCTAACACAACAGTCAGCACCTCACCTGGTTGATTACATTCTTCCAAAGATTACTAAATTTTAGAGAGATACGAAACACAAACAGGGGACACACAGACAGACACACAAGCAGAGAAAGACAAGAGACACACAACAAAGACACAAAATATAGACACAGAACATAGACACACACAGAGACACACAAGTAGAGAAAGACAACACAGAGACACACAACATAGACACACAAGCAGAGAGACAACACAGAGACACACAACATAGACACACAGTGTGTCTATGTTGTGTCTCTCTGTCTGTGTTTCGTATCTCTCTCATGTAGTAATCTTTGGAAGAACGTAATCAACCAGGCGAGGTGCTGACTGTTGTATTAGCCGACTCTCTGTGTTGGATTGCATTGTATTTCTAAGTTCACTAGGTTTGTTTTATCTTTCATTTGTACTTGATGATTGTTGGGTTGCAATCGAAACGTCGTACTCTATTATTTAATTGCTGTTCTTTCTCAGTGACTTTACCGAAATAACCAAATAGAAATTCAAATATTGATAACTACAACCAAAGCCCTTTGAAGAGTCGTATCTTCAAATCAAATGGCAGAGCAAAAAGAGTTTCATTATTTTCAGTTTCCATTCTAACATTTCCGAACATGTGGTGGGCTCATTGCTTGCAGATTAAACACTCAACACGAGTCATCATTATTGAGTTCTTGCGGTTTCAGTGGCACATATCGCACAATATCCAGTTTTGCCATCGTCTGTTGTGCAAAATATCGTAGCTTGATCATCTATCTTAAGTAAATTATTCATGTTAAATGAAGATTAACAAAAGCGCAATAATTGAGGTTGGTGCATAAAAAGCTCCTTAGGAAAGAAACGGCTCTGGGGCCTAAACTACTATCACGTTTAAACATATAAACTGCACGTATACATCAATACACACGTCGCGTATCATCATTATTTACCTCACCTTTAACAACAACGACGACGACGAACACAAACACGAGTAAAAGTGTAAATATTAGTGAGCGTGCGACTGACGTGCACGTGGCTGAGGGCCCAACCCACGCTGAGCGGTGACGCGCCGCGTTCAGTGCCGCGTCACGGATTGGCGCCTCGCGTGCACAGAGCGAGGCGGGCAGAGGCAGAGGGGGGCGGGGCGGCGTTGCCTAGGCGACGTCGTCAACAACAACCGCCATTGGCTACAAAGTGGAGGTGACGTCACCACGACGCTTGTGCTAGGCTAGGTGCACGTTGAGGCTACCACGTGTTGAGTGTCGAAAGTTTATGGGGCAAAGGTCGTGGGTCAATTGGTTTGATTTCTATGCAAATAAACCAGTCTCCAAGGTATTCACATTTAGATCCGCATTCGGCCGCCAATGGAACAGGTGGAGTGCAAAAGCAAAGTGGATGTACTGATTGTATCTTCATTGCGGGACTCATCCAGCAGTGGAGTGACATGGGCTTCAGGTATCCACGTGTCGACGGGCAATAAACACTGGGGTCACCTAGCGATAAATGTTTGCCGGTGCACATTGGGACCGGCTCACACGTCACTGGCCCCAGGCAGCCCCCAGCCACTGGCGTGCAACGCAGCGAAGGGAATCTCCCACCAATGAGAACCACGCACAACCCAGGGTGCAGTCCTACAACTTGGACTCGCAAACACAACAAAACCGGTAGCTGTCAACCCACACGGTTTACCCGTATTTTGTTGGGGGAAAGTGAGTTTTCAGGTCCATACGGCACATAGCCGTTTCAAAACGGGCAACCTTTGAGTTAAGTCTATTTGTGTATGCTTCTCCCTTGTGATGGGACTATGTAGGATGCACGTTGAGATTAAAAAGGGGCACGGGGTGACCAACAAGGTCTGAATGTGTCTGTAATAAGGTAGGCAATGATAAGGGGTTGCCAGCCATGCAAACCCCACAATACAAAAAGCCAAACGGCCAGCAACAACAAAAAATAATATATAACTGTCCAATGAGTAATTAGATAATTAAGATCATAGAAACACGTTCCTTAAATTGATCAAGTTTATTGTTGCAAGAGTTTGGGGAAATAGGAAGACCGGGTGGGGATTCCAGAGTGGAGCAGTGCAAACTGATAAAGCTGAAAAGGGTGAGGTGACCTGCATGATGGTGAGCGGGTGGGTGAGTAAATGGGTGAGTGTTTGAGTAAACGAGTGGAGAAGTGTGTGATAGGGTAATTGAGTTAGTGACCGGATGCGTGGGTGACTGAATGAGTGGGTTACTGGATTAATGGGGAGTGGGTGAGTGGATGAGTCGGTGAGTGGATGAGTGGGTGAGTGGGTGAGTGGATGTGTGGGTGATTGAATGGGTGAATAGATGATTGGTTGACTGGATGAAGGGGTCACTGGATGAGTAAGTGACGAGATGAGTGCGTGATAGGATGATTAAGTGAGTGGGTGACTGGATGAGTGTGTGATAGGGTTATTGAGTACGTGACTAGATTAGTGTGTACTAGGGTAATGAGTTAGTGATTGGATGAGTGGGTGACCGAGTTGTTTAGTTGAGTGCGTTGCTGTGAACTGCAGTGAGGCGTGGTGGTTGAACGCGGAGTGGAAGAGACGAAGCGGTCAAAGTGTCTGGTAGACCGAGTCCCTTAACGTGGGTGGAGGGGGGAATCAACTAGGTGAAGTTCACTGCAACATTCACCACGGTGGTGGTAGTAGTCGCAGCGAAAAATGAGTGATACTGATGCGCGTGGAAAGATGCATTAAAGACAGGGCTGAATGAAGGTTGAGGCGAGGCGAGGATGCGAGGTGGTGTAGAGGAGGCGAAGAGGAGGGTAGAGGAGGTGAGGAGGTGACGTGGCATAGTGAGGAGGCGAGGTGGCATGGTGAGGAGGCGTAGAGGAGGGTGCCCCGCTCTTGGCGTTGATCTTGGTGAACACGTATCCGCGCCCCGTCTCGTAGCTCTGCCCGGCACTGATGCAGCCTCCACCGGCCGCAGCGCCCAGCGGCCTCGCCGAGTCCTTGCCCAGCTCCGCTCTGAGCAAGCTCTCCATTGTGCACCGTCTGCTCGCAGCGACAAACACAACGATAAACTACCCCTGCCCCCCCCCCCCCCCCCCGTGGCCTC
This sequence comes from Lampetra planeri, assembly GCF_965212315.1. NCBI lineage: Eukaryota > Metazoa > Chordata > Hyperoartia > Petromyzontiformes > Petromyzontidae > Lampetra > Lampetra planeri. The sequence goes on from NC_136141.1 coordinate 8,665,862, forward strand.
TAACAGACTTATTTCCTATGGAGAGGTGATTTCTTTAAACAAAAGGAAGGAACAGCAATGGGCTCTCCTTTATCTCCTGCTATAGCGAATCTGTACATGGATAACTTTGAAGCAAGAGCACTTGCTTCAAGTACATTAAAACCATCTTTTTGGTTTAGTTGTCTGCCCACATGGTAAGGATACACTTCATGAATGAATGTCTAAATCATCTCAATTAAAAAAACCCGGCCATACAGTTGACCATGGAAATGGAGGTGAATAACACACTCCCTTTCCTTGGATATTTTGCTCGGACGAGGCCTAAATGGTAAAATAACACACTGCGTTTACCGAAAGGGAACCCCGCACAGAAATCATCTCATCAAAACGCTCATACATCAGGCTAAAACAATGTCAGATGGTGAAAGTCTGAGGAGAGAGATTAAACATGTCAAAGAAGCGCTACGATTGAATGGCTACAATAATGCTCAAATTAACAGAGCAGTGAATACCAAACCTAGATCGACCAGCAATACTGCTGAAAGCGATCAGATTATTAAAACAATAAAAATACCATTTATCGCGGGAGTAACTGACAAATTAGTAATAGTTTTGGAAAAGCAAAAAATCTAAGTAAGATTTGGAATGGTACACAAAATTTTAAAAAATTGTATCTTGTACTAAAGATGAATTGCCTAAGTTATCAACATATGGTGTCTATCGGATGAATTGCTTATGTGGCAGATGTTATATTGGACAGAAGGGACATAACATTAGCGTAAGACTAAAAGAACACCAAATAAATATTAAACACTCTCAAACATAACTGTTGGAAGTTGCAGAACATGCTTTCCAACAACGACACTCAAATTATTTTGATAACAATTAAGTTTTGTGTAAAACTAATTATTACTGGCCAAGACAAATTCGCGAATCCATTGAAACTGACAGAAATAAAAATAATTTTAACCGCTCTGACAGCTACAGGCTTAGTGCGGCTGGAAGCGTGTTATTAAGAAATTGTGATTGTAAGATGAGGAGATGAAGGCAGAAGAAGACGTGGGGCAATGTGGTGATGCGGTCGAACGTGGTGGCCCGTGGAGCGGAGGGAGAGATGGCGCGGGACGGGGCGGTGTGGAGAAGGTGGCAAGGACGGCGGACCCCACGTGAGTGGGACAAACGCGTGGAAGAAGAAGACATCTTACATTTATCATTACTTATAGAGGAAACATACTAATTAAATGATTACTAATCAATTATATAATTTATACTTACGCGATCTAACCCAAAAACCGTGGTTATGAAATTAGGACAATTTATTAAATATATTGTATACAAGAAAATACAGCAATTGACTAAAAATATTCGGCAATAGATGTTACCTCGCAGCAGTGAAAGTGACGGAATTTCATCATGGAAATGTCCGCTGCACAAAACCTTGAGTTCATCGCCCCACACGTGGTACCTCAGCCTCAGGATTAAATAAATCATCACGAAGTTCTCCGTGTGCATCGTGCGCGCTTCAAATCCGTAGTTGGGCCGCTGTCTTGGCACCCAGCCAGCCGCCTTCTCTTCTTGGGGCAGTCGGAGTCCAGCGCGCTATCGAAGGGCACGTGGTGAACGCTCAGGACGTGTCTCTTGAGCTGCGACTTCTGTGTCGCTCTGTACGAGCAGTCACTGCACTGGAAGGGCTTTTCCTCTGGAACACAAGACATCCACCATTGAGCACACGCACGCGATAATCCATAATTTATTCATCACCATGCAGTGGATGCCATAACATCACTATGTACATGGGACGTTTTATCAATCACGGTTGCTGACCTCAGGCCCAAAGGCCCAAAATGCCAAAAAGCCAGCAACAAATACCTCCAATTAGCACGGCTGGCTACGTATGCTACGAAAGAAGTTCAACATACGTACAAATAGTAGAAAAGCAAGATACTGATTTCCTGAAAAATATCAAAAGAACACATTTTTGGGGCTTATTTTGAAGCCACAACATTTTGCACTTCTTCGTATGGTTGATCATGATGCAGAGCATACAACTATAATTTAACACTGAGGTGGTTGAGCCAGATTATTCTATTACAGCTCATTAATTACGCAATAATTACCTGCAATAGAACGAGTAAATGTGCATGGAAGTTAGGTGTTTGTACAATGAAGAGGAAATTCCCATTATGGAAATGACTCGGTCTATACATTTAACAATGTTCCCTAAATTGACCCACTTGTTTAAATTAAATTTACCCTGGTTAAGAAATAAACAGATACTTTTTGTAATTTGTACATATATTTTGCTCAGTTTTCTTCCAATGGAGCTATTGGCACCATGTCATGAGATGAAGTATCCCTGTGCAACTCTCACACAGCAGTGAACCACCTCGTGTAAGAGAACAGCTCGTGGAAGGAGATATCATTGCACTACTCATGACATCCCTTCGTGGCCGTTTATTATCCACTCGGAGGTTTTGCAATTTCCTACATGCCACGCAACAACAGAAGTGTTTGCTGGAAGAAGTGTTTGGTAACTGGATAAGACCATCAATGAGAAGCCAGTTTAATCATGGCTCGGTGACTGAAACCCAGAGTTTAACCCAACATCCAAGCAGCACCACATCAGATCTCTACACTCCTCAGCACAGACGTACAAATATGATCAACATATGCGTACATGACTTAATTTGTGAAATTATCAATTACATCCAAATGAAATGTATTTCTAGATTTGAAAAATGAAATGTAGTGTGTGCATTACTCGGACGTACCCAAAGGTGCCAGGTTGGGTTCATCCACCTTGGGGATGCTCTGCTTCACGCAGCCTCCTGCTTCCGTGCAGTCCATCCTCTTGATGTCCGAATTCTGGCTGTTGCTACTGCTGCAATTGGTTACGCTGGTGGTGGTCTTTCTTCTTTTAATGGACTTACGTCCACATCGCTTTTCCTTCTTCTGCTGCAAGGCCATCAACACTTTCATGCTCGTAATAGGATCGAGAGCAGCGTATGGTTTATTCTCGCTGACTGGTGAAGCAGTTTGTTGACGTGGAACTAGGCCAAAGCATTCAAGAAAATTGGATTTCACGTCATTTATCTTAACGCCACTATCTTTTGTCGAAGCGTAATCATGTTCAGGCTTCGGTCTGTACAAAAACTGTGCGTGAAGACTTTCATGAGTTTTCAGGATTTCAATAGGACATAAAAATCCGCAGACTGAGCACATCTCATAAGGCGACGGTGGCTTCAACACCGCATTGGCAAAACTGCCGTTATTCACCAAGCCTGGTGCACCCTTTATCAAATAATCCTTTTCGTGGGTCTTCATGTGCCTTTTGAATCTTCCTGGCTGATCAAATCTTAGTCCGCATGTGCTGCACCACTGCTGATGGGTCTCCTTGTGCGTTTTCACGTGGGAATCTAGGCACCATGGCAGTTGGAATTTTTTCCCACAAACGTCACAAGAACTTAGTTTTTTCCCTCTAGTAACTCGATCGGATTGAGTTGGGGTGAAGATGGGTGCTGGTGAAGCGCCATCGATGGTCAAGGCGATTCTCCCAGCACCACTATGACTCGCAGCGGAGTTGTTCTCGCACATCTGAAACAAAAAACAAAGATCACCCGTGTCATGTGTGTACTCACAAAGGCATACTTAAGGTGACATACAATTCATATATACTAGAACGCATTATACCAGAACTCCAAAATATTGCAGTTCCAATCATGTACGATTTTATTCCTCTCATCCACCCAAATAAGATTTTGTTTAACAACAATGACTAACTACCTCCATTTTCCTAATGTTACCCACCAAATAGGCCTTTCTGTATAAACACACCAACAGTATAATGGTGGCACCACACGTTCAGTCCACTATTCACAACACTCTGACTCGCAATCTCCAAAGAAGATTGTAATATCATTCCTGTACGAGGGCCCGTCAAAAAGTTTTGAGAATGGACACTTTTTTCAAACAACTACGTAAAATATTCTTCAATAACAGTACAGTATAGTACTATTAATGGTACTTATAAGTGACCGTCATTATCTCTCATGATAATTATTACAATGTTAACTCGTTTCCCAGGAAAGCCTCATTGAGTCTAAGTACTGCATTTTCAGAAAGGTCCCATTGCATTGAGATGTTTGTGTGAGTGGAACCCAGAGAGACCCCACCTTGCATATGGGGAAATAACACAACTCCGCACAGACAGATTGAACCCACAAACTCAAAGCATTCCCTGTTCAACAAAGCATTCAAATCAAGTTGTATTCTTTTTACCACAGTGCTTTATGGAATCCTCAAGAATAAATGTATTTCTAGAAGTATTAAACTATACTTGAAGATGTGTGAGAAAGTAATTCTGCAGATGCAAGCACAGGCAAACTCGTGTCTGCATATAGTTTCTGGGCCTCCTCACTTCGCCAAACCCGCATTGACCGGCATGGTGAAGTATGGTTAAACAACTCCCACGAACGACATGGTGTGGGGGAGGCCTCTATCAAAACGCCGGATCGACAAAGGGCTGATACATGTCACGACATTGTTCGTTAAGACCGTTCTCTAGTCAGCACAAATCGTCTATGTAGGCAATAGAGGGCACGACACACGTGTACACGATGTTTGTGTGCGTATATTCAGCGTGTGCATCACGTAATAATTATATAAGGTCGCGATTATGCTCAAAACGAACCAAATGTATAACATCACGAATAACTTTGGAGGTCTGCGGAGCCTGAACAATATTTGAAGTAAACACTGACCTTTGCCACGAGTTCTTATGAACTATAACTAAACTATAAACTATTTCTATTTTACCAGGTCAGGCCCACAGAGCTTTATAGCTCTTATCAGGAGCGACCTGGCCACAAATGACAGCTCAACTAAGTGGCTTATCATGTGGACATTTATAGCAGCCAAGTACTCTTCTAAAGTCACGTTTCTAAATGTGGAGGGGAAAGCCGAAGGACCAGGAGAAGAATCTATGCGACCACGGGGGAAATAAAAATATACAAATACAGAGCAGGCGTCAGGGTCGTGATGGAACCTCCACGCTGCTGTAGGCCTGGCGAGGTAGTTAACATCTCGCCACCGCGGCGCCCCTGATTAAAAGCTTAGCCGTGTCTAGCAAGGTTATTGACGCATATCACTCGACTCACGGCACCACAAGTAATGTATTAAGCAAATAAAACAATAATAAAGTAGAGAGGCGCTACTTACATTTAACAATGTTGTTGTTAACTTTAAAAGGAGCGCGCTTCTCGGGGTTGGAGTCCAGGGTTCGCGTTCTCCTCTGCGAATGGTCAGCGCAGGGTGAGACGCCACGCCCCCTTTGGTTATTGCACGCCCCTACGTAGGCGCGAGACTCCTCCCACTTCCTGGATAAGCCACGCCCTTCGCGGCTATGCCCCGCCCACTGTCAGTCAAGCCACACTCACCACGCATCTCACCAACCTCACTCACCAACCCAATAAAACCTCACCAACCGCGCTCACCTCTCAAATCACACCTGGCAGCATCTCCACGCCATATTCTTTACGTCGATAGAAAATACAATTTAAATAAAATTTAAAATACAAATCATGAATTGAAAATAATAAAAGTTTTTATTATTTTAAATTCATTATTATAAAATAAAAGTTGTATTTCATTACTTTTATTTTCATTTTCTAACTACGTAACTTTCCTGAAAGAACCAAGAATATGAATGTGGGTTTTTTGCTTTAATTATTTTAAATTTCATATTATTATTTTGTATTTTTATTTGATTTGATTATTTTTTATTTTCTATCGACGTTACTTTATCGAAAGAACCACCCTAACCCTAAAGGAGGCCATGACAGTCAGATGGCTTGCAAAGAACCTCTGTCTTGGAGGTTCTTTGCAAGCCATCTGGCTACCATGAGAGGTTCGTTCATAAGGCTATACACATATACAAACACAGAGACAATTTCAACCGAGAAGATGGATTCTGGCTGAGCAATCATTGGAAGGATTTAATCAACCATTTCGGGTCTTAATTGATTGTGTTCACGCTTACGGTGACTTTCAGACCGCATTCCATTTTCTGCTCCCCCCTCCTCTTTTCCGAACATAGATGGACCCGTCCATCTGGCTAACTGCCAAATCGCTGTCCTTGGTGCTGATGTTAGGAAAAACCACCACTTTTTCAAATTTTCTTTCTGTGAATTTCACACCTGATGATGATTGCTTGTGTTGCAGTCGAAACGTCGTGAGGATTTTTATTGTTTTATATGAATATTATTTTATTATTTCCCTTCTACGTGACTTTACCGAAAGAACAAAGAATATGAATCTCTGCAGTCACGAAAGCTTTAAATTAAGAACATTGTTAAATGTCAGTAGCGCCTCTCTACTTTGTTTCCTTTAATACACCACTTGTGGTGCCGTGAGTCGAGTGATGTGAGTCAATAACCTTGCTAGACATGGCTAAGCTTTTAATAAGGGGCGCCGCGGTGGCGAGATGTTAATTACCTCGGCAGGCCGACAGCAGCGTGGAGGTTCCATCCCGACCCTGACGCCTGCTCTGTATTTGTATATTTTTATTTCCCCCGTGGTCGCATACATTCTTCTCCTGGTCCTTCGGCTTTCCCCTCCACATTTAGAAACGTGAGTTTAGAGCACTTGGCTGCTATAAATGTCCACATAAGCCACTTCGTTTAGTTTTCACTTGTGTCCAGGTTCAGGATCTGGAGACGTCGAGAGTTGTTCGTGATGTTTGAGCATAATCGCGACCTGATATAATTGTGCACGTGATACACACACTGAACGTACGCACACAAACATCGTGTACACGTGTGCCGCATCGTCTTTCTACATAGACTTCTCGTGTTGGCTAGAGAACGGTCTTTCCATACAATGTCGTGACATATCAGCCCCTTGTCGATGAAGCGTTTGATAGAGACCTCCCCCACACCATGTCAGTCGTGGGAGTTGTTAAATCATACTTCACCACGCTGGTGAATGCGGGTTGGTGAAGTGAAGAGGCCCAGAAACTACATGCAGATTATAATGGTAGGTTTTTACCCTTTTAACTGGTACAAAACTGACACCTTTATTCAAGGCATCATGTTTGCAATGACCACAACACAAGTAGTCAATAAAGCAAACAAAAAGAAGCAACTCTGATAAGGATAATAATATGCACTGTCCTTGAAGTTGATTGGCCCACACCCGAGACGGCTTTCTTTAGAGCCAATCAACTTCAAGGACAGTGCATATTATTATCCTTATCAGAGTTGCTTCTTTTTGTTTGCTTTATTGACTACTTGTGTTGTGGTCATTGCAAACATGATGCCTTGAATAAAGGTGTCAGTTTTGTACCAGTTAAAAGGGTAAAAACCTACCATTATATTTTGCCACTGGTAAAAGAGATCTCATAGTGTAAATGCAGATTCAAGTTGGCCTGTGGTCGCATCTGCGACATTACATTCTCATTTGCAAATAAATGACAAATCTTTCAGAATAGTTTAATATAAAGATGCATTTATACTTAATAATTCTATACAGTACAACGGTAAAAAGAAAACAACTCGGTTTGAATTATTTATCGAGTGTGGGTAGAATCTGTGCAGAGTTGTGCTATTTCCCCATGTGCAAGGTGGGGGGGGGGGTCTCTCTGGGTTCTACTCACACAGAGCCAAACGCTCATTAATGTAATTGCCAAATATCTGAATGCAATGGGAAACTTCTGACAAAAATCTGTTTTTAGACTCAATGAGGCATTCCTGGGTAAATAGTTAACATTGTAATAATTAGCATGAGCAATAATGAAGTTCACTTATGAGTGCCACGAATAGTACTATACTGGACTTTGAATGAAGACAATTTTACATAGTTTTTAGGAAAAAAGTGTCCATTCTCAACACTTTTTGATGGGCCCTCATGCACAAATTATATTGCAATCTTATATGAGGATTGGGAGTCAAGTGTGTCACGAATAGGGACTGAAAGTATGGTGCCATAATTAGCTTGCTGTTGTGTATATACAGAAAGGATCTCTGGTGGGTAGCATTGGGAAAATGGAGATAGTTAAGTCATTGCTGTTCATATACAAAATCTTATTTGGGTGTTGAGGTTAAGCTTTATTGACTGCGGAAATCCATACTCTTTGGTTCTTTCGGTAAAGCCACGTAGGTAAAATAAATAAATAATATATCACGACGTTTCAATCGCAACACAAGCGGTCGTCCTCATGGCAGAAAAAAATAATCCGCTGCATCTCCGACCAGAGCCACTGAGCCAGTGAACTTGAGCACATATGTAATGGGTTCCGGAGACACTTGTAGAGGTAACTTCTTTATTACGATACAACACTCCAACAGTCCTGATACTCTGTTACAGCCTAAGGACACAGCCTACTCCGAGCGTGCCTGACTGGCTACGCTCTCGGGTCCTCCGGCCACAATTACCCTAGGGGAGGCTACCTGACCCGACCCAGCCAATGTGCGGGTCTAGACTCTGGCTTCCTCGGAACTCGCCCTTACAAGGACGTAGAGCCGGGAGTCCCAGAGTCCCACCACTGGCCCGCACAGCTTCCCGGCCCTTAAAAGCGGGACGAGGGGGTCCAGGGTCCTAAGCTGGCTGGTCTTGGGTCTTGAGCTGCGACTGGTCCCGATCGGCTAGGGAGCGGCCCTTTAATCCCTCTTGCCCATCGAGGGGTGGGGTTGTGTTGGATCCCAGATCCCCCACAGCCCCCCGTTGGTGGCGCCAAGGGGCTTAGCTGTCTGGGTTGTCAGGGATTCTAAGGCCTGGCGCCGAGGGCTTAGCTGCCTAGGATCCTAGAGCCCCCAGCAGCCCCCCCCCCCTCCTGGGCTGGCACAGTGGCCCCTCCCCTGGGGGTCCGAGGTACCTGCAGATGGGCCCTGTCCACCACTGCCGGTAAGTGTGGCCCATCTACGGCACTACACATACACCAAGCCCTCAAGATGAATGAATACTCAGACCGCACAATCTGCAAAGCTGTATCTCCAACCATGGGGAGGAAACCATCTGAGGACCCAATCAAAACCATCACTTTGCCATACATAGCAGGTGTTACCAAAAATATTTCCGAAATCTTAAACACAAGATCCAGGTCCAATTCAATATAATACACAAAATCCTACCTGTGAAGGATGTCATTCCTGACATGTAATACCCTGGTGTTTACAAACTAAGTTCTGTCTGCGGTAGCAGTTACATTTGGGAAACTCGGACCGTGTTCGCGAACACAAGGCAGATGTGAAACACGGCAGAACCAATACCTCTGCCGTGGATGATCATTGTTATAACGCAGTGGGCTCGCACGATATTGTTTCTTCCGAGACCAAGGTACTCTGCAAACGTTCGGGCTACCATCAAAGATTTGTCCATGAAGCCATCCAGATATATAAACACGGAGACAATTTCAACCGAGAAGATGGGTATAAGCTGAGAAATAATTGTAACGACGTTATTAACCAAGCAAAGTCGTAACTTTCTGTGGTGCATCCATCCTTGCTGCCGTTTGGCTGTTATCTCCGACTCTCTGAGTTGCATTACCCTTTTGGGTGCCTCTGCATTAACAGGCTGGGGTTTCACTAACATGGCCACCTCTGCTCCCTGAGCCTCGATGTATCGATGGTTCTGGCTGTGTGATGGGCTGTGTTTCTCACTAGCACGACCACCGTTGCGGTGGTTCTCTTGCGTTGACGCGCTTGCCTCTCACAGCGCAATTGGCAGCGCCGCAGCTTGTTACACATAGACATGACATTAACTTGCTAATCTCCCTAATCTCGCTGCCTAATCTATCCCATCAACATAGTGCTAATCTCCCATTAACACTGCTGTTGTGTGCATATGCCAGGACGATACTCTTATGCGGCGACGGAAACTTATTTCATGCAAATCTCTCTCCATAATCTCCCCCATTAACACAACTGACATGCTTGCATCCGGGGATGGAATTCCTTTCCAGCTCAGACCCCACCTGCTTGCCTTTCGCCACATATATAACCTCTTGTTGTAACAGCTCTCTCGCTGGTTCAGCAGTTCTACTGCTGGATTATTTTTCCGCCTGAGGACGACTGCTTGTGTTGCGATCGAAATGTCGTGATATATTATTTTTTATTTTATTTTTCTACCTACGTGACTTTACCGAAAGAACCAAAGGGAACTTATTTGGGTGGATAAGGAGTAAAATAGATAGGATCTGCACTATTGAGGAGTTCTGTCATAATGAATCTGTTATAATGAATCGTGTCACCTTATGTGTAGAGCAGGGGTGTCCAAACTTTTTGCAAAGAGGGCCAAATTTGATAAAGTGAAGATGCCCGGGGGCCAATAGTTCCTTCCGACATTTTTACCACAAAAGTTACGTGAAAACACACCGTTATAAAACAATTATCATTGTCACAATTACCTTTACCTGAAGTGAACAACTCTAAATACACAATTCTGCCTTTCATTCAGTCAGATAACATTTAACAAACTGTATAGAATACTTTAAATTTCCATGAGTTAAATGAATTTGCCTCATGAACATTTTAAACAGGAGTTATAAGTAATGCAAAGTGGTCTGTTATCATTAAACTTTAAAACAAGTGAATTTTGTCTTTTACAAGATCTTTCAGAAAGCAAGAATTTGTGTCACATCTACAGGTACATAGCATCAACAGTTATAACCAAATCTTATTCAAGAGTTTAAAAAAAACAAGTGCCATAAGTCCAAGTGCATTAGTGTGCTTTAGGCTTTTCACTGTTAATAGTGACAGATGTTACCGTTCAAAACACTCAATTTCAGATTGATCAAGGAACAGATAACTTGCTGACACTAATGAGAAGGGTGATACTGAGATCTAGATTTCAGTAAAGAGACCAGATCAGGCTTGAGGGCAATGGTTGAGATGCATAAAATGCCACGCAATTTGGAGTCACTCATCCTTGATCTAAATCGGTTCTTATTTAAGTTCATGACTTAGAATGTTTGCTCACACAAATATGTAGAACCGAATAACATCAGCATTTCTTAACGAATGACCGCATTTTTGGAAACCTGCTTTTGTCCAGTCAACAAGAGAACACTGCTGGTGTTTCCCGCAGCACTCATCGTCAAACTGCAGCTCAATGAGCTCCAGATGCAGCTGTGGAGAAGCATCATCAGGGTCCACGGAGATGGGAGAAGAGAAAAACGCAACATGTCCTTTTCAATAACTGCAAAGTCCCGAAAGCGTTTGTTAAATTCCACAGAAAGAGATGCGATAGCTGTTGCATTTGCGCACCGATGTTGTCCTGTGAGAAACTGTCAATGACCTATTTTAAAGCTGGGAAGTGCGCGGTGCAGGGCTCTGTTTGGGACAAGTGTCTTTGGAAAAGTTGCAGTTTGGTTCCAAAGGCCTTGGTGTGAGCATATAGCTGGCTCACCACTGCATCTTTCCCTTGAAGATTAACATTCAGCGCATTCAGCCAGAGAGCATTAGAATGGTGCTGCCACCGTGTGGCAGAAAGAGGAATAACATCTTTAAAGTTTAATGATTTATTTATTCTGACAGAGCTAGCGAATCATAAATAACACATTATGAGACCGAAGCTGCGGGCCGTATGAACTCTGACCGCGGGCCGTGATTGGCCCACGGGCCGGACTATGGACATGCCTGGCGTAGAGGTATTACGTAGAGGGGTCTAGCAAGCCGATACGTTGGGGTGTCTACATCAACGTCCGCATACAGCCCCGCCCCTCGGGGGGGCAGTTGGGTATATAAGGCGGTGCGCGAGAGAGCTCGAGGTAGTCGTTGGAGCAGAAGAACCAGTGAAGACTGAAGACCAGCTAGCTAGCCCTGGGACTACCCTGACTCGCTGCTCTTATAAGAGCCGAGCAAGGCAAGCCAGGGGCGACCTCAGAGCAGCGAGGTCTGTGTCCTTGTGAGGGCCAGGCTCGTGTGGCTGAGGGTCGGACCTGAGCTGAAGCTGGGCCAGGTCAGTTAGCCTCTACTAGGATGGTCTGGGTTAGAGGAGTGTAGGAGCTAACGGGGAAACGTTAGCCGAGGGACACTGCCTCGGATAGACCAGGTGAAGGGGCCGTTACCCTTTCCTGTGTTAGGGTGCGCTACGTACTGTATAGTACCCATATATTAATAAATACGTGTTGCCTCCGTCAAACGTCTCCTGCGCTACTTACGCCGTTACATATGTATGCATTTGTGAGTCCACATATGACACAGGTGTAATGCGCTTGACCTTTGTCTTTTATTTCAGATATCCGAGAGCAACTCGGCTGTGAGTCATGGTGCTGGAAGAATTTCCTTTACCATCGATGGCGCTTCACCAGCACCCATCTTAACCCCACCTCAATCCGATAGAGTTACTAGAGGGAAAAAACGAATCTCTTGTGACGTTTGTGGGAAAAAATTCCAACTGGCATGGTCCCTAGAATCCCACGTGAAAACGCACAAGGAGACCCATGACCAATGGTGCGGCATATGCGGACGAAGATTTTATCAGCCAGCAACTCGGCTGTGAGTCATGGTGCTGGAAGAATTTCCTTTACCATCGATGGCACTTCACCAGCAACCGTCTCGACCCTACCTCACTCCGATAGAGTCACTAGAGTGAGAAAACGAATCTCTTGCGACGTCTGCAGGAAAATATTCCAACTGGCATGGTGCCTAGAGTCCCACATGAGAATGCACAAGACTGGTGGACAAAGCTGCAACATCTGCGATCAAAGCTTTGATCATCCCGACAAACTGAGAAGGCATATGGAGACCCACGTAAAGAACTCCGTGGCAAGGGGTGCACGTGGCATAGTGAATGACGACAATTTTGCCAATGCGGTGTTGAAGATGTGTGAGAGCGACTCGGCTGCGAGTCATGGTGCTGGGAGAATTGCCTTTGCCATGGATGGCAACAGCAGCAGCTTGTCGAATCCTGGTGGTGAGGAGGCAGAGTTGCAGACAATGGCAACTTTTTGCAAAGGGCGCACACCTGCGTGCAACGAAGTTATTGCTATCACAGCAACCGCGCATGGAACGAAGGCGCACGCTGGGAAATGCCACGCCTCACCAGCGCCCGTCTCGACTCCACCTAACTCCGATAGTCACTAGAGTGAGAAAACAAATCTCTTGCCAAGTCTGTGGGAAAGCATTTTAACTGCCATCATGCCTCGAGTCCCACATGAGAACGCACCATTAACACAACTGACATGCTTGTGTAATGCGGGCGTAAACGACCTTCCGGATGTGACGTCATGGGGGGAGGAGTTACGTCACGTGGGGGAGAGGGTTCAAGTCTAAAAGGGGAGAAACCGGAAGAGGAAGGGGAGTTGTCGGGGACTGGGATAGAGAAAGGCCACGTAGGGCGGAGGGTGAGAGAGTGGCGAGATCGCCACATACATAGAGAAAGGTTGGGCACCGTCGGCCAGCAGTGACCGACCCCGGAGAAGCGGGAGCAGCGAGGAGGCTGCAGAAAGCAGCCTGGGGTCCGCAAGGGAAGATCAGCAGCGGGGGTCTGCACGAAGAGTTCAGCAGCGGGACTGCTACGAGATAGAAGGAGGCTACAAGAGCGACAGCAGCCTGGGGCTGCCAAGCGGAGAGTCTCAAGGGGAGAGCCGTGTGGGAAAAGTATACGAACCAAAATAAAGGACACGGAGACAGATACAAGCGGTCGAGTCCTTTATTACACTGGTGTCAGAAGTGTAACGGCATGGCAAAACAACTAAGAAAAAAGAATATTCCGTCGCCAGCATCTGCTTCATCATCCGACGACGACGACCTTCCTCCAGCGGGGGACCTGACTATGATGGAGGAGGAGATCCGTGCTGGAACGAGCGCGGAGCCGGGGGTCCCGTCTGCACCAAATGACGCGGATTTACGATGGGGACAGATGGCGGAGCAGCTTGAGACACTGAAAAACGTACTGGCGCAGTTGTGTGAGCTCGTCACGCCGAGGACGGCGTCGGGGAGAGCCGATGGTGGTCCGCAGGTCGCCGCTCTGCCTTCGCTGTCGACGCCATCGGCCACGCGGCACGAAGACGCCATCTTGGGCGTGGCAGGCGAAGAAAGGCGGGAAGCCGCCATTTTGAGCTCTCCGCGGCAAAAGGCCGCCATCTTGACCACGCCACAATGCGATGCCATGTTGAACATGCCACCAGATGAGTCATCGGCTGAAGACGGCGCGCCAAGGAGTCGCAGTCGGCATCTTACAACTGTTAAAGAATTCTCCATCGGGGGCGATTGGAGTGCTTTCGCCTGCAGATTTTTGGCGGCGGTACGCTCTGCAAGGTAGACTGACGCTGAGGCATTGGAAGTTCTGCCGACTTTTCTCGATGACGAGTCGGTCAGATTCTTTCGCTTTATAAAGGCCGCGAAGAAGAAAACATTGAGAGGAGTGTTCGACGAAATGGCAGATGCTTACGAGCCGCCGGATGATGCTCATCGCCGGTTTGTTCAACGACAGCGAGCACCCGAGGAGTCGCCGGTGGCATATAGGGGTGCGGTACTGGAGCTGGCTATGGCCGCATACCCGGAGACGGAGACTGACCTGCTGGAACCTCTCATCTTGGGTAAGATGCTCGAGCTGTCCCGGGACCTGGGCATTCCTATGCCGGTGTGTGGCCATGAAAAGCTGACATCCCGGGCTGCGGCTAAATGTCTGGATGCCCAGTTTAACCTGCGCCGGTGGAAACAAGTCACGGCGTGGACGGGGGGGCCCATCGTCGCAGGAGGAGCCGTGGGTTGGGATCCCACAAAGGCGGTGTATGTGCCTGACGAGAGGGGCCCGCAGGAGCTGTCAGCCGCCTCTGCTCCGTGGCCGGTCCGCAATGGGCCGGGGCCGCGGGCTGCGCCGCCGACGTGGCCGCGTCGGGACGGGGTGCCCGCGGCGCGGCGCAACGACGTCGACTGCTTCCGCTGCGGGCGTAAGGGCCATTACGCCAGGGACTGCTGGGCCCGCGTCCCAGGTCCGCCCCAGCAGGAGGCCTCGACAGCGGACGCACCACGGAAGGATCCTCCAGCACAGGCAAGTCGGTGCGCACCAGACACCCGGCAAGGCTTGACACCTCACTCATCACCGTTGTCATGCGATCCGGGTGTTGTTAATAACGGGAGGCCATTGACTGGGCCATGTCGCTCGGTAACGCAGTGGCGTAAGTTGGCTCGGCGGGTTGTCGCGGCCGCTACCGGTTCGTCCACTGTACCTGGGTCAATACAAGGGGTGGACGTACGTATTTTGGTGGATTCCGGAGCGTCCGCGACCATTATATCGGATGTAATATTCCATCTGTTGAACATCCCACCAGAGGCCGTGAGTCCGGCTTACGCTTCCTGCGTCGCTGCAAACGGGGGTAGCATGGGCATTGTGGGCCAGGTGGACGCTAAAATATCTATCGGGGGAGTGTCGGCCTCGGGAATCGTGTTAATTTCGAGGTCCTTTGCGGTTCCTTGTTTGTTGGGAACTGATTTTTTGGCCAAGATGCCCATTCTAATTCGAATTAATGAAAACTGCATTGAATTACCGGAGGGGCGTAAAATTACATTTCTGCCGTCGCCTTGGGGGCGACCTGCTCCTGTCACCCAGGTGCAGGCGCTGTCCGAAGTATCTGTTGATATTCCACCAGGCTCACAGATGCTCATTCCCTTGCGATATCGGAAGCCTGTGCCTGGTCGTCAAGGAGCTATTGGGGTTTTGTTGTCGCCGTCCGCCACCATCACGGGCGGATCGGCGCTCGTTGGGGCGCAAACTATTGTCCGGCCGGACCAGCAGCCATTTTTGCAGGTGCTTAACGCAAGTACCGAAAGTGTGTGTGTGCCGGCTGGTACGGTTGTGGCGCATGCCACTACTGCGTTTACGGCTCATGATTCTCTGGCCAGCCAGGTTATGGTTGGTGGTGTTTCAGGCCCTGGGGCTGCGGATAATCGCTGGATCGCCGAATTGTGTGGGGAGAATTCTGCCCTTTCCGGGGAACAACGTTGTGCGATTCGTAAATTATTATTGAGTTATTCTGATGTGTTTAGCTCCGACAATTTGGACTTGGGACGCACCTCGTTGCTTTACCATCATATTGACACAGGGGACGCTGCCCCTATTCGGTTAAACTCGCATCGGATGAGTCCGGCTGAGCGAGAGCACGTTCGAGGGGCAGTGGATGACATGTTGGCTGCGGACATATCTCCATCTAACAGCCCATGGGGCGCGCCTGTTGTTTTGGTTAAGAAGAAGGACGGCAAATTGCGATTTTGTGTAGATTTCCGCAAATTAAATAAAGTGTCGGTGGCAGATGCGTACCCCCTGCCGCGTATGGACGACTCTCTCGATGCCTTGTCGGGGGCAAAGTTATTTTCAACGCTAGATCTCTCTTCGGGCTTCTGGCAGCTTCCCCTTGACGAGTCCTCGCGGGAGAAGACTGCTTTCCGTACGCCGCAGGGGTTATTCCAATTTAACTGTCTTCCGATGGGGTTGAATGCGGCCCCTGCCACTTTTCAAAGGTTGATGGAGTTGGTATTAACGGGGTTGCAGTGGGAGACATGTCTGATATATTTAGACGATATTATCATCTTCAGCCGCACATTTGACGAGCATTTACTGCGGTTGGAGGCTGTGTTCACCAGGATGCGTTCCGCTAATTTGAAATTTAAGCCTAAGAAATGTCACCTACTGCAACACTCCGTGCGTTACTTGGGGCACATCGTTAGTGCGGACGGGGTGTCCACGGATCCGGAAAAAACAGCGTGCGTCCGTGACTGGCCAACCCCGGCCACGGTGGGGGATGTGCGTCGGTTTTTGGGGTTTGCCTCATATTATCGGAGGTTTGTTCCGAATTTTGCGACGATCGCGAGGCCCTTGCACCTCCTTACGGGTAAAGGACGCAAATTTGCTTGGGGACCGCCAGAAGAGGCGGCATTTCTGGGCCTGCGCGATCTATTGGCTACGGCGCCGACGTTGGATTATCCAGATTTTGAACATCCTTTCATTCTGGATACGGACGCGAGCAACACGGGCATTGGAGCGGTGTTGTCTCAGTCCAAAGGTGGTGTGGAACGCGTGGTGGCGTACGGTAGCCGGGTTTTGTCTCCCGCGGAAACCCGCTACTGCGTCACTCGCAGGGAACTGTTGGCTATTGTTTTTTTTCTCCGACAATTTCGACCGTATCTGTACGGTCGTTCGTTTATTGTACGTACGGATCATGCGGCCTTGCAGTATGCTCTTAAGATGGACCAGCCATCCGGCCAGCTGGCGCGGTGGTTGGACACGCTGTAAGAATTTTCCTTCCAAATTCACCATAGGAAGGGGGTGCGTCACGCCAATGCGGACGCGCTTTCCAGGTTGCCACAGCGATTCCCTTGCGTGTGCGCGTCTGGAACGCATAGATGCGGCCCGATTCAGCACCCCCCTCAGCCTGTCGCGCTGGCAGTCGAAGTGCCTGAAGCTCCGATTGAGCCGGGGCCGGCTGATGGGGGACCGGCTGATGGGATTTTGCATCTCCCGAGGTCTGTGTGGATTCGGGAACAAATGTTGGACAATTCATTGGTGACGTTACGTAAGCGGCCTGTGAAGGAGGGTGGGGGACCGGGTACGGGGGGTGTGCCGGAAACCGCTCTCCGTGATGGTCTGCTGATGTGGAGGGAAGGGATACAGGAACGCTGGCGTCTGGTTGTACCGGTATCTTTGCGGTACGAATTGATTAGGACTCTCCATTGCGACACGCTTTTACATCTGGGGGTGCAGAAGACCCTATTGATGCTGCAGCGAGATTACTATTGGCACGGCATGACGACAGACGTCGTCGGTCACGTTCGCGCGTGTCCCGATTGTGCCCGCCGGAAGCCACCTAAACATCCATATGTGCCGCCGATACAGTCTATTCAGGTGTCTCGAGTTAATGAATTGGTGGCGTTAGATATTTTGGGACCCTTTCCGCCATCCGCTAAGGGTAATAAATACTTGCTAGTTGGCGTGGAGTACCTCTCTCGCTGGCCGATGGCCTGGCCCTTGCCCGACCAGTCAGCGGCGTCCATTACAGACGCCTTTCTATTTGGGTACGTTATGGACAAGGGGGCGCCGGAGAGGCTCCTCACGGATCAGGGCCGAATTTTTTCTTCCAAATTGCTGGGGGAAGTGTGTGCGGCTCTCGGAACTAAGACAATATGGACATCTCCCTACCACCCACAAACGGATGGTATGGTTGAACGGCTAAATCGGACCTTGTCCGCCATGTTGTGTCACACGGTGAGTGAAAAACAATCAGATTGGGATTTGCATATCCCTGGGGTACTTTCGGCGTACCGGATGACGCCGCATGCGGCTACAGGATATTCGCCGTTTTTTCTTATGTACGGTCGTGAAAACGTGCCGCCGATTAATGTGCAGTTGGGAACTGGAGTGAGGGGACCTGTTAAGCCTCTTCCTGATTATATTCAGGACACCGTTCGCCGTGTTACTGTGGCGCGGGAAGGGGCCCGCATGGCTACGGCCAAAGCCCAGGCCCGGAACGAGCGGTGTGCTCGACGCTCTAAGGGGGAGTGCCCCTGGAAAGTGGGGGACCTGGCCTGGCTTCATTGCCCACAAGTGCGGCCAGGTACCTCTCCTAAATTACATAAACCATGGCAAGGGCCGGTTCGCCTCATCGAGGTTCCCAACCCACAGTCGGCGCGTGTTCGGTTTGGATCTCGGCGTTGGTTCGTTCACACATCTCGCTTGAAACCATACGTGGCCCCTCGACCTGATGCGTCATCTCCTGATGTTGCCTTGCCAGGGTCTGTTGCTGCCGACTCGCCCTTGCCTGTGCCTGTTGACCTTGCAAGAGCGCCTGTCGTGCCTTTTACAGACAAGCCGGCCGTGACGCCGCAGGAGAGAGGAGGCTCTGCTCGGGGTGTGCCTACTACGGCTGCGAAAACTCTGAGACCCGCAGCCCTTCCGATCCCGCCGCAGACGCGATTGCGGGACACCTCTGACGCTGGGCTTTCGGGAATACGGGACCGGGACGTTGGCGGGCCTCCAATAGCGACAGATGAACTTTATCCTGTCGCTCCTAAAACCCTGTCACGTTCCCGCTCGGCGGGAGGGCCGCCGACTGTCCGGGACGGGCCGACGACCCGCACCCGCTCGAAATCCCTCACATTTCGTTGACTGTTGTGTTGTGTTCTTGTTCTTACTGTTATATTATTGTATGCTTCGTGTCCTTTAACGTGTTCGGTCGTGTTCGCTTGCGTTACTTGTTGGAGTTGTTGTTCAGCCGAGGTCGGCTGGATTTTCTCTACGGGGGAGGGTGGTGTAATGCGGGCGTAAACGACCTTCCGGATGTGACGTCATGGGGGGAGGAGTTACGTCACGTGGGGGAGAGGGTTCAAGTCTAAAAGGGGAGAAACCGGAAGAGGAAGGGGAGTTGTCGGGGACTGGGATAGAGAAAGGCCACGTAGGGCGGAGGGTGAGAGAGTGGCGAGATCGCCACATACATAGAGAAAGGTTGGGCACCGTCGGCCAGCGCTGACCGACCCCGGAGAAACGGGAGCAGCGAGGAGGCTGCAGAGAGCAGCCTGGGGTCCGCAAGGGAAGATCGGCAGCGGGGGTCTGCACGAAGAGTTCAGCAGCGGGACTGCTACGAGATAGAAGGAGGCTGCAAGAGCGACAGCAGCCTGGGGCTGCCAAGCGGAGAGTCTCAAGGGGAGAGCCGTGTGGGAAAAGTATACAAACCCAAATAAAGGACACGGAGACAGATACAAGCGGTCGAGTCCTTTATTACACTTGCATCCAGGGATAGAATTCCTTTTCAGCTCAGACCCCACCTGCTTGCCCTTCGCCACATATTTAACCTCTTGTTGTAAAAGCTCTCTCGCTCGTTCAGCAGTTCTACTGCTTGATTATTTTTCCGCCTGAGGACTGCTTGTGTTGTGATCGAAATGTCGTGATATATTATTTTTATTTTATTTTTCTACCAACGTGACTTTACCGAAAGAACCAAAGGGTACTTATTTGGGTGGATAAGGAGTAAAATAGATAGGATCTGCACTATTGAGGAGTCCTGTTATAATGAATCTGTTATAATGAATCGTGTCACCTTATGTGTAGAGGTATTACGTAGAGGGGTGTAGCAAGCCGTTACATTGGGGTGTCTACATCAACGTCCGCATACAGCCCCGCCCCTCGGGGGGGCAGTTGGGTATATAAGGCGGTGCGCGAGAGAGCTCGAGGCAGTCGTTGGAGCAGAAGAACCAGTTTAAACTGAAGACCAGCTAGCTAGCCCTCAGCCACACAAGCCTGGCCCTCACAAGGACACAGACCTCGCTGCTCTGAGGTCGCCGAGCAGGGCAAGCCAGGGGCGACCTCAGAGCAGCGAGGTCTGTGTCCTTCTGAGGGCCAGGCTCGTGTGGCTGAGGGTCGGTACTGAGCCGAAGCTGGGCCAGGTCAGTTAGCCTCTACTAGGATGGTCTGGGTTAGAGGAGTGTAGGAGCTAACGGGGAAACGTTAGCCGAGGGACACTGCCTCGGATAGACCGGGTGAAGGGGCCGTTACCCCTTCCTGTGTTAGGGTGCGCTACGTACTGTATAGTACCCATTTATTAATAAATACGTGTTGCCTCCGTCAAACGTCTCCTGCGCTACTTACGCCGTTACATATGTATGCATTTGTGAGTCCACATATGACACAGGTGTAATGCGCTTGACCTTTGTCTTTTGTTTCAGATGTCTGAGAGCAACTCGGCTGTGAGTCATGGTGCTGGAAGAATTTCCTTTACCATCGATGGCACTTAACCAGCACCCATCTTAACCCCACCTCAATCCCAAAGAGTTACTAGAGGGAAAAAACTAATCTCTTGTGACGTTTGTGGGAAAAAATTCCAACTGGCATAGTGCCTAGAATCCCACGTGAAAACGCACAATGAGACCCATGACCAATGATGCGGCATATGCGGACGAAGATTTGATCAGCCAGCAACTCGGCTGTGAGTCATGGTGCTGAAAGAATTTCCTTTACCATCGATGGCACTTCACCAGCAACCGTCTCGACCCTACCTCACTCCGATAGTCACTAGAGTGAGAAAACGAATCTCTTGCGACGTCTGCAGGAAAACATTCCAACTGGCATGGTGCCTAGAGTCCCACATGAGAATGCACAAGACTGGTGGTCAAAGCTGCAACATCTGCGATCAAAGCTTTGATCAGCCCGACAAACTCAGAAGGCACATGGAGACCCACGGAAAGAACTCCGTGTCAAGGGGCGCACGTGGCATAGTGAATGACGACAATTTTGCCAATGCGGTGTTGAAGATGTGTGAGAGCGACTCGGCTGTGAGTCATGGTGCTGGGAGAATTGCCTTTGCCATGGATAGCAACAGCAGCAGCTTGTCGAGTCCTGGTGGTGAGGAGGCAGAGTTGCAGACAATGACACTTTCTGCAAAGGGCGCACCTGCGTGCAACGAAGTTATTGCTATCACAGCAACCGCGCATGGAATGAAGGCGCACGCTGGGAAATGCCACGCCTCACCAGCGCCCGTCTCGACTCCACCTCACTCCGATAGTCACTAGAGTGAGAAAACAAATCTCTTGCCAAGTCTGTGGGAAAGCGTTTCAACTGCCATCATGCCTAGAGTCCCACATGAGAACGCTCAAGGAGACCCCTGACCAATGGTGTGGCATCTGCGGACAAAACTTTGATCAGCCAGGCAAATTCAGAAGGCATATGGAAACCCACGAAAGGGACTATTGAATGTCTTTGCTGTTCTATTAACGAATGCTATGTTGGGCAAACAGGACGAATGACCAGCACGAGACTAAAAGAACACCAAAGAAATCTGAAATATGGTCGTAGGGTAGTTGCAGTTCTTTAGCGTCAATATGCTAAATTCCTCTTTTGATATGTAAACTCCTTTGTTAAGGCACTCTGCTCCTCCCACCTAGCTTAAAATACGCTTCCAAGCTTAGCAGTGTTCATTACGACGCTGTTTTTCCGACAGCTCTGTTCTTCACCTGAGGACGGCTGCTTGTGTTGCGGCCGAAACGTCGTGATAATTTTCTTTTATTACGTAAAATGTTTATTTTATTTTATTATTTCCCTTCTATGTGACTTTACCGAAAGAACCCTGCAGTCACAAAAGCTTTAAATCGAAATTGATCATTGTAATCGTTTGGATAGCTACTGACTTCGTGCTGCATGGAAGTGAATAATCAAATTACCGTTGGTACAGCTATTTTAGTACACACAATGGACACTAAGTGTAGTGTTGTAGAACGACACTACTGTATTGGCCCAGTATGGGGGCCGTAGGCAGGTGTCACGGGAGTCGTGTCAGGCCGTGACACTCTGCGTGAACCCAACAGGACACGTGACCGTATAAAGGGGGGCCAGGGGCCCCAAGGGAGTCACGGGGTTAGGGTTCGGGCCTTCCCGAAGGATCGGTAAGAAGGGCGTGGCCTGTCGTGGGGCTGGCCACGCCGGAGTGGTTATAAGCGGTGTGTGGACGGAGAGCTGGGCTGGTCAGCACTGTTCTGCTATGCTGCTGGGTCATCTCTGGGATGAAGCTCTCCGGTCTCCGCTAGTGGACCAGGCAGCGTGTCGAGCTGTCCTGGTCCAGTAATGTAATATCCTCGTGTATTAGTTAAGTTAGGAAAGGTGGCTCCCACCTTAAGTCGTTATGTTAAGTGTTGATTGGTATGTTATCTAATAAATAGTGTTGCCTCCCAAGTTCCAGTCTGCGCCTGAGTTTAACCCACTCCATAAGTACAAGATCAATGGGCTTGCATAATGTGCATGTATAATGTACGTTGATTCATTAATCCTCCCCCCCCACTTTGCGCTAGAAGAGCGCACAAGTGTTGTCATCACATCTACGCCTCTATATTAGGAATGAAACAGGTGGACTTCTCCCAAATCTGGCTATTGCCTGATGAAGCTAGTTATAATTACTGAAACGTCGTACTCCAATTGTAAATGTTGTGGCTTGACTCTCCAACACACCGGTGTGCTGTACTAGTGACGAATTGGCATGTTTAAGTGACAACCCTTACTAACAGGCTGTCAGGTGGTGGCAGGTTTAATGACACAATTATATATTTACGCGATCCAACACAAAAAACCTGTATTATGGATATTGGTTGCGAAAGCCTACGTGTTAAACTGCCATGTAGTTTTACGTCTTTTGCTGTATTTTCTTACGTACAATATATTTAATAAACCGTCCTAATTAATTAATATTTTTGTTCATAGTTATATAATTGTTGCGAGTGCGGTGTGGTCGGTGGATATTGTTCAGTGGATCAAACCGAGACAAATATTTTTGCAGCAGCTGTGGCTGCACATTGCAACAGCACATTCCGAATGGTGTAGAACGCATCGCCCATAATCTGCATCTGTGTGCAAACACCAGGAATGGTTGGTAATAAACACGTTTGGTTTTAAATGAACAGAACTCGAGCTTCAGCCATATTGTTCATTATAGACCCCACTTTGTAAGCATTAATCACGCACACCTTGCGCCCGATTCATTTGAGTCGCTGTGCTCATGAGCAACAGGGCGTTTGTGGCGAGGTGTTAATGTACCACTGATTAGCACGGTTGGCTACGTACACTGCGAAAGAAGTTCAACACATATTCTTTGGGTCTTTTGGAAAAGTCACGTAGTTGAAACAATAAAATAATAATAAAAAAATGAAAATAAAGTGAAAAAAATTAACCCGTAAAAACAAAGTTTCTCACTATAAATCCTTTATATGCGTGGAGACTAGATTCCTCTCGACCTCTGGCTTGAGATGGCTGCCACCTATGGGTCAGATGATTGCCTGCCACTATTAAGCAGTTATGGAAATTTGTTTTCACGAAAATAAATTGTCACGCACAATGAGTCTGTGTGCAAAATGTCAGCTTGATTGGATCACGGTAAGTGGGTTAAAAGACGACCGAAAGATTTGCACGGTCGTAAGCGCGCAAGCAAGCAAGTGAACTTAATATAAAGGATTTAAAAATACGTTTCGATCGCAACACAAGCAATCGTCATCAGGAGAAAAATGATGACGATTGCTTGTGTTGCGATCGAAACGTCGTGATATTTTTAAAATTATTACTTTATTTTTAGAATTTTATTGTTCTATCTACGTGACTTTACTGAAATACCTAAAGAATAAGAATTCCTCCAGAAAGCTCTAAGTCAAGATTCAAGTTCAACACACATTCATACATTTTGGAAAGCGAGTATCCCTGCACGTACAATGCACTGGACCGCATGTTCGTGTTAAGTGAGTCAGGGGCTTTGTCACTGCCTACCCCATGATATAAATAATCTCAGGAAATTAAATTGCAAGTGTGCAATCTCCATTCCGGTGGGCATCGAGGATGAGTCATACCCTGGCTTGCCAGGAGGTAGTGGAACACAACTGTGGAATCCTTTCCATCTGCACGGGATAGAACGTTGACCCCATGCTCACATTCGTACGTTTTCTGCGAGTGTACTGGTTTCCCCCCACATGTAAACACTCAGTAAGTGGCTGCAAATATCGGAATGTAAAGAGAACCGCAGAGCTTGGGCGATTGTTGGTAGTGCCGGCTCACCGCCTGGCTGCTGTCTCCCCGCTCGTCTGTGGGAGACATATCGAGGTACTGAATTAGATTTATATTCTCTACATAACATGTTTCCTATCTATACAAATACTCACCTCGTGGAGTACAGCAAGTGATATTCCACGAAATAAAAAAGAAACGTACATGACCATAACAGAAGCCAATGGGTACAGCTGTTTATACACGTACTCACATATACACGATTCCTACCGATGGTTGGAACGATTCACTACTGCCGGAGAGTCAAGGAATTGTCATGATTCAGGATCATGAATGCAAACTGTCCACGTTCTCAAACCTGAGTACGATGTAAAATGTCATAGAACGCCTTTGTCGGAAGCAATTACTTCCCCATGTCACTGTGATGGGCAGATTCATGCCATTGCAGTCGGCTTACCGTAAGTTCCACAGCACTTACATGGCTCTATTAAAGACAACAGATGACCTCTACAAGATCATGGTAGACCGGTGCGCCACAGCGTTGGTTGACCTCGAACTCTCAGCCGCCTTCGACACCATCGGCCATGAGATACTCATCAGGCGGCGAAGGTCAATGTCCGGTGTATCGGGTACGGCACTGGGTTTCACCCGACTTCTAGTTCAGTCCCATATTTGAACTAGATGTACTGAATATGCTCGTGTAATATCTTCAATAATGGCGGGAGACGAGTTGACGGGGCAGCACTCTTTTATTCACACTGGTTGCACAGTAACAGGCACAACCGAGATAACGCCTATATTACGCGTGCCTGACTCGGCCACGCACTCCGTCTCTCCCGTGGGGTACGCGTACCTAACTCTGCCTTGCACTCAGGCTCTCCGGCTACGCTCTCCCCACGGGGAGCTATCAGACCCCTACGCGCGCCCGGCTCGGCCACCCACTCAGTCTCTCCCGTAGGGTACGCGTGCCTAACTCTGCCTTGCACTCAGGCTCTCCGGCTACGCTCTCCCCACGGGGAGCTATCAGACCCGCCTTGCCAGGCCACGGGTCTCGACCACTGAGTTACACAGCCCGGCCCTTACAAGGGCGTCGGGCCGTGAATCCCAAGGCCTCGCCTCTGAGCCTCACAGAGCCCCGGCCCTTACAAGGGCAGCGGGACTAGGGGTCCCAGGGCCTATCTCTTCCTCCGTCTTCTGTCTTCGCCGGTTACCAACTCCCCGAGTGCCCCCGCACATCGCCTTACATAGCCCTCCGCTCCAGGGGGCGGGGCCTATGCGGACCGCGATGTAGACACCCGCCTGCGGACCGTGATGTAGCCATCCACCACGCGCTGTCTCACGATCCTCCCTGCCAGCACGTATCACCACTACACTCGCATCAATGAAGACATTGTCATCCATGGGAGAAGACGAGCTACCTGCGTTTGCACTTGTGGCTGTGTCAGATCTCATCTATGCACTCCCCACACACATTGTCAACCTCTCAACTTACTGAAGGTACATTTCCACACGAGTTGAAATTTACTCGTTTTGCCCAGAATATAAAAAATGGCTCCAAAGAAGATCATAAGAATTAAAGACCAATCTCTATTCTTTAATCAGTTATGAAAAGTATTAGAAAAAAAAAACTCACAATCTCCTTGCACAGGAAACTATCTGGTTTTATGAGCATTGCTTTTCCCCTTTTTTCTGGCAACAAAACAGGTGTTAAGATATTAAAACACCAAACTGAAACCTTTTACAAGGAATTATATTCTTGCGCATGAGGGCAACATGTTCAGGAGCCACATGCCAATGTCCGAGGTATGCTGGTCACGACGAGAGGACTTCAGGAGAAACCTCGTGTAGGTTTACTATTCCTACCCCGTTTGTAATAAAGGACTCGATCACTGGGTCTGTCTTCGTTGTCCTTTATTTGGGTTCTTACACTTCTCCCACACGGCCCTCGCTCAGAGCCCCTCCGCTTGGCAACTCCACAGCTGCCTTCGCTCCCGTAGCCTCCCCGCTCCTGCAGCTCCGCTGCAGATCCCGTGCAGTCCTCCGGCTGCCCTCACTGCAGCTCCACCACTGCTCCTCGTTCCTCCGTGCTCGGTCACCGCTGGCCGACGGTGCCGAGTCTTACTCCGCGTGTGTGGCGATCTCGCCACTCCTCAACCTCCGCCCTGCGTGGCCTCACTGTAACTCCATCTCCCACACTCTCCCGTCTCTTCCGGTATCACTCCCTTAAGACCTCACCCCTCTCTCCCACGTGACCTAACTCCTCCCCCCCATGACGTCATATCCGCGAAGCCGTTTACGCCCGCATTACACGTTGAAGGAGCACAGACGACAGTGGTTTACGATGTCGTGCATCGCTTGGGTTGCATGGTCACAATCGCACTGTGGCTTGACTTTCATTTTAAATTGCGTCGTTTCACGTTGCACGATCTGTTCTGGATGACCACAGTCAAATACTGGAGAGTTTTACATTTTCCATTTGTGCATCAGGTATCCGCATCTGCCATGGTTTGTGCGGATGCAGTTTTGGGTGGACCATGAGCTTCGTGGAATATCAAACCCAGTAATCTTCTGCGTTGGGTTTTTCACAAGGTGTTTGTCAGTTCTTTTGAACTTACACTGAGAATGTCGACTGTCTGCAGTGGCAATGTGCAACGATTAAAATAAAAAGGGATACAGTTTTTAAGAAGTTGATTCTTACACGTGTAATGCAATACATGAATTGTCAGCTTAATAATAAATATTAATCGATTTAACCGATGAATCGCGCTTTAACGTTAAATTTAAAATCAAAATATATTTCCTGAAGAATGATGGTTTATTCAAACTGTGTGCAATATCAAGCAACTTCGGAACGATTTCTGAAGCACTGCTGCAATGTTTGGTGCATTGCGATACTAACGCGGCGATCCGAGTTGGATTCCTAGCCATGGCTACCGTCAGTGGTGACTGATATCTGAACCAGTCCTGAGCCTAAGCCCCGCCCCCTTCACCAAGCGTGGTGAAGTTTGGTGCAACAACCCCCATGACCAAAGCAACGTGGCGAGACCTTCATCAGGCAGTGGACTGCCAGAGGGGTGTTACACACACAATTTTGAGGAGCGACCCGTGGCGGTCAGGCAGATCACGAGGTGACCAGAGGGGTGAGGAGGGGGGCACTTAGGAGGGGCTGCAAAACCTCGATTCGCGAGCACACAGCGCCGTCTCGTACAATACAGCGCACCGATGGGCACCGCCGCTACCGCCACCGGGCTTGGCTTTCTGCGCCAGTTTCATAAAGGTTGGTCACGGGGTTGTGAAAAGGTTGCAGCAGGAACGCATGAGTGCTGCCCCACAACACAGTCCACAGCCAGCAGCTGCAGAGCAGACAGCAAACAACAGAGACCTGGAACCCTCTCTCTTTCGTATGGAGGCGGCCGAGTTGCTAGCAGCCCTTTTCCACTGGCGCATCCGATCCGTGTCAGCGCAAAGGCCCCCCACGGAACGGGTGGTTTTCCATTGGATATTTGCCGTGACGATATAAAATCAAACTGTAATACGCCGCCCTTACAAGACTTCTCAAAATGGTCTAGGGGCCAAACAGCGGCAGATGTGATGCTAATAATGAAGTGTCCATTGCGTACGACGTGAACAGCGTTAATGTGACTGCACGAATTTATGGAAACATGGCCGAGTGGTAGTTCTCGGTTCAAGCCCAGCATACACCCTGGTTAATTTAGCCAGTTTATTCACCATAAACAAAGTGGTCTGTTTCACAATGTAGGATAATAATCCCATGACACTGTATTTAAAACATTTATTGGCCACGTGTAACTACATCATGTTCCAGATTTGCCAAATCCGATAAAATACTTGCAAATTACTTTATCGAGGAAAAACCAGGTAGAAAAATCGAACACCACTCCCTACTGGCAGACATGTCCATTCACAGGCCGCTAGTGCACGCACCACGTGTCAAACAGGAACAGCTGCCATTGGGGAGGCGAGACAGCCGCAGGGCAATGGAATGGTTGAGATGAGACGTTGCTGTACGGCGCTTTGAGTTGCCGAGTTTATTTCAGCGAGCGCCCTATATCTACAAATCCTTATCCCCATCTCAGAGCCGCCCCGGTGGGCCCTGCAGTGGCCCGCGTCTCACCGCTGCGGGGTCGAAGCTGCCGCACTGGCGGATGAACTCCATCAGCTCGTCGCGCTTGGGGCAGAAGCTTCCCGCCGTGGCTCCAGATCCACCCAGGGCAGAGATCACAACCCCAGTCTCCTCCAACAGCTGCCACAGACACAACAAATCAACATCGGTTGGTTGACACCGAGGCGATCGCAAGGCAAACACCGGCTTAAAACTGAAAGATACGCATGGAGCTGCTTCTCACAATGCAGTACACGAAAACTAATAATATATTAGAGATTTAAGTTTGCATATTAAAACAAAATTCATTCTCAATTTTTTTTCTTCCAAATGTGCTATCGGCGTTTTGTCAAGAGACAAATAATCCATTCGTAAATCTCGCATAGCCATGCAGCCCGTGTGTCATTTAAATGCTGTGGGTGGCCTTTTATCTTTTACACAACAGGAGCCAACGCTTTCACATTAGCTGTGCTATGAGATTGTGCGGCGCACGAGAGTCAAGCTGAAATTGTTATTCTCAGAGCTGGAAATAAGAAAATGAAGTGCGAAACGCAAGTTTAATAAGATTGATGTTTTGTGCAGTCACTGCTGACGGGGCTGGGACGATCAACTTGCTAGACTTGAAAACTCGGTTTAATCCCAAGCGGTCAAAATCCAGATTCAAGCCCAGAACCTCATTATTGACAACGCACCGCTTTGATCTCTGAGGCACCCGGCCACTTTGCATATATAGTGTTATGAAAATGTTTTCCTTAATGTCACTTTTGTACACTCACTTTTGCCAAATTCACGTACATTTTTTAAGAGTGACAAGAGAAAACCCATGTATCTTACGTGATAATTTGTTGTGCTCTGCATTGGCAGTGATTACATAAGCACAAATAACACTCAAACGTATTTCAGTTATCGACAACTGAGTTTTAAGTTCATAATAATAAACTAATATTATTGCGCACAATTTCGGAAGTGAACATAAGTTTGCGCGCCACTCAGAGGCGGGAAGTACACTCAAACATTGCACGGGCAGTGTCGCACACCTACTTGCTGTACTGTCTCTTAACAGCTGGAGGCGAGTGGGCTCACGCATGTCACGTACGCACCTGCAGGATGTCCAAGAAGGAGCCGAGGCCCAGGCTGGAAAGGTCGCACGAGTCAAAGTGCTCGGCAAGCTGCTTCTCCAGGCGTGACAGCGCGGGCAGGCCCAGGAGCTCTGCCATCTTACTTGCGTGGCTCAGCAGACGGACCAGCTGCTCGGCTACCGCCTCTGTGAAGGAGAGGAGCAATGCCATTGTAGAGAGGACAACGATTTTGTAACTCGCTCAAATAGGCTCGACAATTGCAACTCTCTCTCCGCCCCCCCACCCCCATGTCTCATCTACGACTCCCCGATACGTTTCATCGCCAGATTCCAGAAGACTAAAAAAACCAAGTTTAACACGAAGGCCTTCGCGACCAATATTAGCAGCAATAGAGATTTTTGGATTAGGCCGAATAAATAGTGCATATTTACGCGTATTATTGAGAGCATATTTACATGATCTAACCCAAAAATCTTGATTATGGACTCAAAAAAACGCTGGCAGACTTCTCACTCACACCCGTATGCAAAACGATATGGCCCTAATATTCCAATTGTTCAACTATCCCCCGAACCAGTCCAGAATCAATTTCAAGTTCACACTCAGCATTCTGAAGGTCCTCCGTGGTCTGACCCCTCATGTACAATACAAGAAACTACATTTTATTCAGATTGTGCTTTCGATATCGTGTCATGAGACGGAGGATCCACTCGGATCTCTCACAGAGCAGCGAAACCCGTCGTATTGGAGAATGGCCCACAGAAGAGAACATCACAAAGCTACCTCTGACATCGCTTCTAGTGACCTCTGGTCCACACAATAAAGGGAAGCACATTCCATCCCACTCTGAACATGAGAGTAATGTCCGTCGCATGAAAGTTGAGCCGATATTGGACTTGGTCAAATTAGCAGGAAAGTTTGATCACCAAGCACGTGCATCAATCGGTTGAACGTTAGTTTTTGGCATAGAGATCCGCAGAAAATATATATTTTTGGATCATCCGAGATTTTTAATCATTCGTAGCCATGCTCCCCGTCATTAGCGCGGATAATCGAGAGTCTACTGTAAATGAAAATTTGTCACCTTACTCTCCGGAGGACACGGCGGTCTGTTGTAGGGATTGCTGATGTTGCCGAGAAACGCGGCCGGTTTCTCCTTGACCACGAGGTCGCAAGGAGTCTCGAGCGAGCCACAGCACAGAGCCAACTGAAACAGCTTCCGGGCCAGCGTGTCCTCTTTCACCTGCCCCAGGAAGTCCTGCACACACTGTCGGTGGAGACAACAAAGGACCCAAACCACGTGCAGCCATTTCGCACTCTTGGGACAAACAGAGGGTGAAACATGCATAGATGTCTGACCGATTTCAATGCCCACTCTTACTTTTGTCTTAACGTGACTGAATTTTGTAAAAGCGATGACCCTAAATGTTATAGAGGAGTGTTAATTCAGTGGTAGAGCAAGTATTTTGATACTGGTGGAAGTATCCACAGACTTGAAACGTATGGCGATTATCACTCATTCAATAATTCCGAGGACAAATGTATTTTGGGAAATCTTTGACAAATCTAAGCAGATGCATGAAGTCCAGATGCCATGGCCCCCACCTTCTTCAGTTTATTCACAAAGATGTCCTCGGCGTTCTGGAAGACCTGCAGCACGATCTTGGCAGCCGGCTGTGTCGTGAACTGTCGGCGGAGATCGGCGCTCGTCCCTGGCAAGGGGAACGACTCCAATAGGTATTTCTTGATCTTGTGTAGCCGGCCCTCCACCTCCTGCTTGATGTCGCACTCGATGCGAGCCAGATAACGGTCCATCGCCTCCCGCTCGCCTTCCTGGGCCTTGCCGATCACCTAAACAAGCAAAGCAAAGTGAGCAACCGTGGTGGCCACAGGTGCAGCGCAGTGCTGTAGTTGCGATGATGAAACACGTGATGGAGGAGTGGTTCAACGGCGAATGCACGGTGTGCTGGCAATGCACGATTGCAATCGAGAGATGGGGTTGGTGGATCATCCTAGCAGCAGTGGCTTGTGGCGAGCCATCTAACAAAGACAGTCACCGCATCACTCGCTTCTGCGGCCAACTGGAATGCTCTTCCTTCTGATATTAGGAAGCCACTTTTAAATAGAGATTGAAAACGACTTTCTTTATAACTGCTTTTTGTGTTCAGTGTGTTGTCCTTCTCCACACCTTTGATTAGCACAATTGGTTACGAACACTGCGAAAGAAGTTCACCATACATAAATGTGGTTTTACCCAATTCAGTAATTTCAGAGATTTACAAATTTAGATGATGACACCGACACACGTCCTCTTCATTTATGAATAATATCACGGGATTTTTTTGTTTTTACATTATTTGTGGAAATTCAGTTTTTATTAATACACCCGCAGTATTAACTAGGGCGACCCCTGGGCTTGAATCGCGAACCTCTGAAACAAGCGACAAATGCACAACCACTCGGGAAAGTAGATTT
This sequence comes from Lampetra planeri, assembly GCF_965212315.1. Taxonomy (NCBI): domain Eukaryota; kingdom Metazoa; phylum Chordata; class Hyperoartia; order Petromyzontiformes; family Petromyzontidae; genus Lampetra; species Lampetra planeri. The sequence goes on from NC_136141.1 coordinate 8,697,977, forward strand.
CTGGAAGAAGCAATACAACCCGTTGCAAACATGACAGTAATTTGAAATGTAGCACTGTACATCACAACAATTTGAAAGGCGTTAGAGATTTGAAACTAACCAAAAAGAAAGGGGGAAAATAAATCTATTTTTACATAATACAGGTTTTTTTTTGGGTAAGATCACGTAAATATATAAATGTCGGTAAACCGACCACCACCCGACACAGATAATTAGTAAAGTTTGTCACTTAAACAGAACATGCCAATTTCTTACCAGTACAGCACACCGGTTGTGTGTTCGAGTAAAGCCACATTTACAATCTGAGTACGACGTTTCGCCAGTAATTGCAACCAGTATCATCAGGAGGCAGCCAGATTTGTGGATGTTTTCATGTATATTTATTTAAATCTATATTTAAAAAACTGAAAGAGAAACTGGAACATTATTTTGATTTAAAGCTTTCGTGATTGCAGGGATTCATATCCTTGGTTCTGTCGGTAAAGTCACGTAGAAAAATAAATAAATTAAATAATAGAATTCTACGTTTCGATTGCAACACAAGCAATCGTCATCAGATAGAAAACAAACCTAGTGAACTTAGAAATACAATTCAATCCAACACAGAGAGTCGGCTAACACAACAGTCAGCACCTCACCTGGTTGATTACATTCTTCCAAAGATTACTAAATTTTAGAGATACGAAACACAAACAGGGGACACACAGACAGACACACAAGCAGAGAAAGACAAGAGACACACAACAAAGACACAAAATATAGACACAGAACATAGACACACACAGAGACACACAAGTAGAGAAAGACAACACAGAGACACACAACATAGACACACAAGCAGAGAGACAACACAGAGACACACAACATAGACACACAGTGTGTCTATGTTGTGTCTCTCTGTCTGTGTTTCGTATCTCTCTCATGTAGTAATCTTTGGAAGAACGTAATCAACCAGGCGAGGTGCTGACTGTTGTATTAGCCGACTCTCTGTGTTGGATTGCATTGTATTTCTAAGTTCACTAGGTTTGTTTTATCTTTCATTTGTACTTGATGATTGTTGGGTTGCAATCGAAACGTCGTACTCTATTATTTAATTGCTTTTCTTTCTCAGTGACTTTACCGAAAGAACCAAATAGAAATTCAAATATTGATAACTACAACCAAAGCCCTTTGAAGAGTCGTATCTTCAAATCAAATGGCAGAGCAAAAAGAGTTTCATTATTTTCAGTTTCCATTCTAACATTTCCGAACATGTGGTGGGCTCATTGCTTGCAGATTAAACACTCAACACGAGTCATCATTATTGAGTTCTTGCGGTTTCAGTGGCACATATCGCACAATATCCAGTTTTGCCATCGTCTGTTGTGCAAAATATCGTAGCTTGATCATCTATCTTAAGTAAATTATTCATGTTAAATGAAGATTAACAAAAGCGCAATAATTGAGATTGGTGCATAAAAAGCTCCTTAGGAAAGAAACGGCTCTGGGGCCTAAACTACTATCACGTTTAAACATATAAACTGCACGTATACATCAATACACACGTCGCGTAGCATCATTATTTACCTCACCTTTAACAACAACGACGACGACGACGAACACAAACACGAGTAAAAGTGTAAATATTAGTGAGCGTGCGACTGACGTGCACGTGGCTGAGGGCCCAACCCACGCTGAGCGGTGACGCGCCGCGTTCAGTGCCGCGTCACGGATTGGCGCCTCGCGTGCACAGAGCGAGGCGGGCAGAGGCAGAGGGGGGCGGGGCGGGGTCGCCTAGGCGACGTCGTCAACAACAACCGCCATTGGCTACTATGTGCACGTTGAGGCTACCACGTGTTGAGTGTCGAAAGTTTATGGGGCAAAGGTCGTGGGTCAATTGGTTTGATTTCTATGCAAATAAACCAGTCTCCAACGTATGCACATTTAGATCCGCATTCGGCCGCCAATGGAACAGGTGGAGTGCAAAAGCAAAGTGGATGTACTGATTGTATCTTCATTGCGGGACTCATCCAGCAGTGGAGTGACATGGGCTTCAGGTATCCACGTGTAGACGGGCAATAAACACTGGGGTCACCTAGCGATAAATGTTTGCCGGTGCACATTGGGACCGGCTCACACGTCACTGGCCCCAGGCAGCCCCCAGCCACTGGCGTGCAACGCAGCGAAGGGAATCTCCCACCAATGAGAACCACGCACAACCCAGGGTGCAGTCCTATAACTTGGACTCGCAAACACAACAAAACCGGTAGCTGTCAACCCACACGGTTTACCCGTATTTTGTTGGGGGAAAGTGAGTTTTCAGGTCCATACGGCACATAGCCGTTTCAAAACGGGCAACCTTTGAGTTAAGTCTATTTGTGTATGCTTCTCCCTTGTGATGGGACTATGTAGGATGCACGTTGAGATTAAAAAGGGGCACGGGGTGACCAACAAGGTCTGAATGTGTCTGTAATAAGGTAGGCAATGATAAGGGGTTGCCAGCCATGCAAACCCCACAATACAAAAAGCCAAACGGCCAGCAACAACAAAAAATACTACATAACTGTCCAATGAGTAATTAGATAATTAAGATCATAGAAACACGTTCCTTAAATTGATCAAGTTTATTGTTGCAAGAGTTTGGGGAAATAGGAAGACCGGGTGGGGATTCCAGAGTGGAGCAGTGCAAACTGATAAAGCTGAAAAGAGTGAGGTGACCTGCATGATGGTGAGCGGGTGGGTGAGTAAATGGGTGAGTGTTTGAGTAAACGAGTGGAGAAGTGTGTGATAGGGTAATTGAGTTAGTGACCGGATGCGTGGGTGACTGAATGAGTGGGTTACTGGATTAATGGGGTACTGGATGAGTGGGTGAGTGGATGAGTCGGTGAGTGGATGAGTGGGTGAGTGGGTGAGTGGATGTGTGGGTGATTGAATGGGTGAATAGATGACTGGTTGACTGGATGAAGGGGTCACTGGATGAGTAAGTGACGAGATGAGTGCGTGATAGGATGATTAAGTGAGTGGGTGACTGGATGAGTGTGTGATAGGGTTATTGAGTACGTGACTAGATTAGTGTGTACTAGGGTAATTGAGTTAGTGATTGGATGAGTGGGTGACCGAGTTGTTCAGTTGAGTGCGTTGCTGTGAACTGCAGTGAGGCGTGGTGGTTGAACGCGGAGTCGAAGAGACGAAGCGGTCAAAGTGTCTGGTAGACCGAGTCCCTTAACGTGGGTGGAGGGGGGAATCAACTAGGTGAAGTTCACTGCAACATTCACCACGGTGGTGGTAGTAGTCGCAGCGAAAAATGAGTGATACTGATGCGCGTGGAAAGATGCATTAATGACAGGACTGAATGAAGGTTGAGGCGAGGCGAGGATGCGAGGTGGTGTAGAGGAGGCGAAGAGGAGGGTAGAGGATGTGAGGAGGTGACGTGGCATAGTGAGGAGGCGAGGTGGCATGGTGAGGAGGCGTAGAGGAGGGTGCCCCGCTCTTGGCGTTGATCTTGGTGAACACGTGTCCGCGCCCCGTCTCGTAGCTCTGCCCGGCACTGATGCAGCCTCCACCGGCCGCAGCGCCCAGCGGCCTCGCCGAGTCCTTGCCCAGCTCCGCTCTGAGCAAGCTCTCCATTGTGCACCGTCTGCTCGCAGCGACAAACACAACGATAAACTACCCATGCCCCCCCCCCCCCCCGTGGCCTCTAACAGACTTATTTCCTATGGAGAGGTGATTTCTTTAAACAAAAGGAAGGAACAGCAATGGGCTCTCCTTTATCTCCTGCTATAGCGAATCTGTACATGGATAACTTTGAAGCAAGAGCACTTGCTTCAAGTACATTAAAACCATCTTTTTGGTTTAGTTGTCTGCCCACATGGTAAGGATACACTTCATGAATGAATGTCTAAATCATCTCAATTAAAAAAACCCGGCCATACAGTTGACCATGGAAATGGAGGTGAATAACACACTCCCTTTCCTTGGATATTTTGCTCGGACGAGGCCTAAATGGTAAAATAACACACCGCGTTTACCGAAAGGGAACCCCGCACAGAAATCATCTCTCATCAAGACGCTCATACATCAGGCTAAAACAATGTCAGATGGTGAAAGTCTGAGGAGAGAGATTAAACATGTCAAAGAAGCGCTACGATTGAATGGCTACAATAATGCTCAAATTAACAGAGCAGTGAATACCAAACCTAGATCGACCAGCAATACTGCTGAAAGCGATCAGATTATTAAAACAATAAAAATACCATTTATCGCGGGAGTAACTGACAAATTAGTTCAAGTTTTGGAAAAGCAAAAAATCTAAGTAAGATTTGGAATGGTACACAAAATTTAAAAAAATTGTATCTTGTACTAAAGATGAATTGCCTAAGTTATCAACATATGGTGTCTATCGGATTAATTGCTTATGTGGCAGATGTTATATTGGACAGAAGGGACATAACATTAGCGTAAGACTAAAAAAACACCAAATAAATATTAAACACTCTCAAACATAACTGTTGGAAGTTGCAGAACATGCTTTCCAACAACGACACTCAAATTATTTTGATAACAATTAAGTTTTGTGTAAAACTAATTATTACTGGCCAAGACAAATTCGCGAATCCATTGAAACTGACAGAAATACAAATAATTTTAACCGCTCTGACAGCTACAGGCTTAGTGCGGCTGGAAGCGTGTTATTAAGAAATTGTGATTGTAAGATGAGGAGATGAAGGCAGAAGAAGACGTGGGGCGATGTGGTGATGCGGTCGAACGTGGTGGCCCGTGGAGCGGAGGGAGAGATGGCGCGGGACGGGGCGGTGTGGAGAAGGTGGCAAGGACGGCGGACCCCACGTGAGTGGGACAAACGCGTGGAAGAAGAAGACATCTTACATTTATCATTACTTATAGAGGAAACATACTAATTAAATGATTACTAATCAATTATATAACTTATACTTACGCGATCTAACCCAAAAACCTTGGTTATGAAATTAGGACAATTTATTAAATATATTGTATACAAGAAAATACAGCAATTGACTAAAAATATTCGGCAATAGATGTTACCTCGCAGCAGTGAAAGTGACGGAATTTCATCATGGAAATGTCCGCTGCACAAAACCTTGAGTTCATCGCCCCACACGTGGTACCTCAGCCTCAGGATTAAATAAATCATCACGAAGTTCTCCGTGTGCATCGTGCGCGCTTCAAATCCGTAGTTGGGCCGCTGTCTTGGCACCCAGCCAGCCGCCTTCTCTTCTTGGGGCAGTCGGAGTCCAGCGCGCTATCGAAGGGCACGTGGTGAACGCTCAGGACGTGTCTCTTGAGCTGCGACTTCTGTGTCGCTCTGTACGAGCAGTTACTGCACTGGAAGGGCTTTTCCTCTGGAACACAAGACATCCACCATTGAGCACACGCACGCGATAATCCATAATTTATTCATCACCATGCAGTGGATGCCATAACATCACTATGTACATGGAACGTTTTATCAATCACGGTTGCTGACCTCAGGCCCAAAGGCCCAAAATGCCAAAAAGCCAGCAACAAATACCTCCGATTAGCACGGTTGGCTACGTATGCTACGAAAGAAGTTCAACATACGTACAAATAGTAGAAAAGCAAGATACTGATTTCCTGAAAAATATCAAAAGAACACATTTTTGGGGCTTATTTTGAAGCCACAACATTTTGCACTTCTTCGTATGGTTGATATTGATGCAGAGCAACAACTATAATTTAACACTGAGGTGGTTGAGCCAGATTATTCTATTACAGCTCATTAATTACGCAATAATTACCTGCAATAGAACGAGTAAATGTGCATGGAAGTTAGGTGTTTGTACAATGAAGAGGAAATTCCCATTATGGAAATGACTCGGTCTATACATTTAACAATGTTCCCTAAATTGACGCACTTGTTTAAATTAAATTTAACCTGGTTAAGAAATAAACAGATACTTTTTGGAATTTGTATATACATTTTGCTCAGTTTTATTCAAATCGTGCTATTGGCTCCATGTCATGAGATGAAGTATCCCTGTGCAACTCTCACACAGCAGTGAACCACCTCAAGTAAGAGAACAGCTTGTGGAAGGAGATATCATTGCACTACTCATGACATCCCTTCGTGGCCGTTTATTATCCACTCGGAGGTTTTGCAATTTCCTACATGCCACGCAACAACAGAAGTGTTTGCTGGAAGAAGTGTTTGGTAACTGGATAAGACCATCAATGAGAAGCCAGTTTAATCATGGCTCGGTGACTGAAACCCAGAGTTTAACCCAACATCCGAGCAGCACCACATGAGATCTCTACACTCCTCAGCAGAGACATACAAATATGATCAACATATGCGTACATGACTTAATTTGTGAAATTATCAATTACATCCAAATGTAGTGTGTGCATTACTCGGACGTACCCAAAGGTGCCAGGTTGGGTTCATCCACCTTGGGGATGCTCTGCTTCACGCAGTCTCCTGCTTCCGTGCAGTCCATCCTCTTGATGTCCGAATTCTGGCTGTTGCTACTGCTGCAATTGGTTACGCTGGTGGTGGTCTTTCTTCTTTTAATAGACTTACGTCCACTTCGCTTTCCCTTCTTCTGCTGCAAGGCCATCAACACTTTCATGCTCGTAATAGGATCGAGAGCAGCGTATGGTTTATTCTCGCTGACTGGTGAAGCAGTTTGTTGACGTGGAACTAGGCCAAAGCATTCAAGAAAATTGGATTTCACGTCATTTATCTTAACGCCACTATCTTTTATCGAAGCGTAATCATGTTCAGGCTTCGGTTTGTTCGAAAACTGTGCGTGAAGACTTTTATGAGTTTTCAGGATTTCAATAGGACATAAAAATCCGCAGACTGAGCACATCTCATAAGGCGACGGTGGCTTCAACACCGCATTGGCAAAACTGCCGTTATTCACCAAGCCTGGTGCACCCTTTATCAAATAATCCTTTTCGTGGGTCTTCATGTGCCTTTTGAATTTTCCTGGCTGATCAAATTTCCGTCCGCATGTGCCGCACCATTGCTCATGGGTCTCCTTGTGCGTTTTCTCGTGGGAATGTAGGCACCATGGCAGTTGGAATTTTTTCCCACAAACGTCACAAGAACTTAGTTTATTCCCTCTCGTAACTCGATCGGATTGAGCTGGGGTTGTTAAGATGGGTGCTGGTGAAGCACCATCGATGGTTAAGGCGATTCTCCCAGCACCACTATGACTCGCAGCGGAGTTGTTCTCGCACATCTGAAACAAAAGACAAAGGTCACCCGTGTCATGTTGTACTCACAAAGGCATACTTAAGGTGACATACAATTCATATATACTAGAACGCATTATACCAGATCTCCACAATATTGCAGTTCCTATCATGTACGATTTTATTCCTCTCATCCACCCAAATAAGATTTTGTTCAACAACAATGACTAACTACCTCCATTTTCCTAATGTTACCCACCAAATAGGCCTTTCTGTATAAACACACCAACAGTATAATGGTGGCACCACACGTTCAGTCCACTATTCACAACACTCTGACTCGCAATCTCCAAAGAAGATTGTAATATCATTCCTGTACGAGGGCCCGTCAAAAAGTTTTGAGAATGGACACTTTTTTCAAACAACTACGTAAAATATTCTTCAATAACAGTACAGTATAGTACTATTAATGGTACTTATAAGTGACCGTCATTATCTCTCATGATAATTATTACAATGTTAACTCGTTACCCAGGAAAGCCTCATTGAGTCTAAGTACTGCATTTTCAGAAAGGTCCCATTGCATTGAGATGTTTGTGTGAGTGGAACCCAGAGAGACCCCACCTTGCATATGGGGAAATAACACAACTCCGCACAGACAGATTGAACCCACAAACTCAAAGCATTCCCTGTTCAACAAAGCATTCAAATCAAGTTGTATTCTTTTTACCACTGCTTTATGGAATCCTCAAGAATAAATGTATTTCTAGAAGTATTAAACTATACTTGAAGATGTGTGAGAATGTAATTCTGCAGATGCAAGCACAGGCAAACTCGTGTCTGCATATAGTTTCTGGGCCTCCTCACTTCACCAAACCCGCATTGACCGGCATGGTGAAGTATGGTTAAACAACTCCCACGAACGACATGGTGTGGGGGAGGCCTCTATCAAAACGCCGGATCGACAAAGGGCTGATACATGTCACGACATTGTTCGTTAAGACCTTTCTCTAGTCAGCACAAGTCGTCTATGTAGGCAATAGAGGGCACGACACACGTGTACACGATGTTTGTGTGCGTATATTCAGCGTGTGCATCACGTAATAATTATATAAGGTCGCGATTATGCTCAAAACGAACCAAATGTATAACATCACGTATAACTTTGGAGGTCTGCGGAGCCTGAACAATATTTGAAGTAAACACTGACCTTTGCCACGAGTTCTTATGAACTATAACTAAACTATAAACTATTTCTATTTTACCAGGTCAGGCCCACATAGCTTTATAGCTCTTATCAGGAGCGACCTGGCCACAAATGACAGCTCAACTAAGTGGCTTATCATGTGGACATTTATAGCAGCCAAGTACTCTTCTAAAGTCACGTTTCTAAATGTGGAGGGGAAAGCCGAAGGGCGAGGAGAATAATCTATGCGAGCACGGGGGAAATAAAAATATACAAATACAGAGCAGGCGTCAGGGTCGTGATGGAACCTCCACGCTGCTGTAGGCCTGGCGAGGTAGTTAACATCTCGCCACCGCGGCGCCCCTGATTAAAAGCTTAGCCGTGTCTAGCAAGGTTATTGACGCATATCACTCGACTCACGGCACCACAAGTAATGTAATAAACAAATAAAACAATAATAAAGTAGAGAGGCGCTACTTACATTTAACAATGTTGTTGTTAACTTTAAAAGGAGCGCGCTTCTCGGGGTTGGAGTCCAGGGTTCGCGTTCTCCTCTGCGATTGGTCAGCGCAGGGTGACACGCCACGCCCCCTTTGGTTATTGCACGCCCCTACGTAGGCGCGAGACTCCTCCCACTTCCTGGATAAGCCACGCCCTACTTATGGGCAAGACTCCTCCCACTTCTTGGATAAGCCACGCCCGTCGCAGCTATGCCCCGCCCACTGCCGGTCAAGCCACGTCCCGCGGATCGGGCCAATCTCACCCCACGGTTAAAGCCCCACATCCACAATCGTAATCTTTATTTACAGACAGTCCTCGACTTACGAACGCCCAAATTACAAAGTCGCACTTCAGAACCAACTGACATGAAACATAAATTATTTTATATCGCCTGACAACGCGAACTCGCGCTTGTGAGTGAGTGAGCGCGTGAGTGAGACAGTGAGAGAGAGGTCGACTCAGCCTCAGATGGGTACCTGGTGCGGTGTGGAGTGAACATCGCCACTGGGGGAGACAAAGGCGACCGTGGAGGCGAATCCTCCACGTGCTCACCGACACACTCACCACGCATCTCACCAACCTCACTCACCAACCCAATCACACCTTACCAACCGCGCTCACCTCTCAAATCACACCTGGCAGCATCTGCACGCCACGTTGGTGGCCAGCAGATTGCAGCATCTGCACGCCATATTCTTCACGTCGATAGAAAATAAAAATAATTAAATAAAATTTTAAATACAAATCATGAATTGAAAATAATACACGTTTTTATTATTTAAAATTCATTATTTTAAAATAAAAAAATATTTCATTACTTAATTTTATTTTCATTTTCTAACTACGTGACTTTCCTGAAAGAACCAAGAATATGAATGTGGGTTTTTTTTTGTATTATTTTAAATTTCATATTTTTATTTGTATTTTTTATTTCAATTTCATTTGATTATTTTTATTTTCTGTCGACGTTACTTTACCGAAAAAACCAAGAATATGAATTCCTGAAGTCACGAAAGTTTAAGTCAAAATCGACACGCCCCATTGGTGGCCGGCAGGTGGCAGCATCTACACCCCCCACATTGGTAGCCACTCTTGTGGCGTGTCGATGGTGACAGGTGTGATTGGGTTGGTGCAGGGGTGGGCAAACTTTTTCACTCGTGGGCCACAATGGGTTCTAAAATTTGACAGAGGGGCCGGGCCAGAAACAGATGGATGGAGTGTTTGTGTGAACTAATATAAATGACATGTAAAAATTATTACATGAAAGTATTTGGCCTTTAACAGGTAGCAAAGCATTTATTTGCAAGACAATTTAACAAATTGCACGAACATGAACAATACAAAAACATGTCGTAACGTGACTGATCAAACATCATGAAAACATATGAGGCCTGCGCCCAAACCAATTACCTCACTTGAACTTTTTTATTATCTACATTAACAGGTTAGAGCAGCCACGCAGGCTGTGTGATGGAGATTTGGCTCCAACCTCGCTGCAGCAACACAATCACTTTCAGTTTGAGTGGGAACAGTGTTGTTGATCTCCCATTTTTGCCAGTGCATCCAAGTCTGGAGTTATTTTGGTTGTGGCAATTCTCAGGATAGATCTGAGGTGCTGATCCGTTAACTTTGATCTGTGACGGGCTTTGTTGGCGTTCATGACGCTGAATGTCTGCTCACACACATAAGTCGAGCCAAACAAAGTCAGTATCTTCTGTGCAGTCCTCCGGAGGTTTGGAAACGTGGCTCTGTTAAGTGAAACATAAAAGTCATTCAGTTTAACAGAGTTGAACTTCTCCTTTAGGACGGAGTCAGACTGAAGATCTATCAGTTCCAACTGTAGCTCCTGTGGTGTTGTTTCAGGGTCTTGTGACAGGGGGCAGGACACCAGCTGAAGTGACTGTTCAATTTTTCGAAATCAGAGAACCTATGGCAGAATTCTCCGTGCAGGTCCTCAAGTGATTTGCTGTATTTTTTTGCGCTTCGCGGTGCCTCTTCCTGCATGGCAAGTGTGGGGAAATGAGCGAAAGATTTGTTCGCAATTTGTCCGGAGAACAAAGTGAGCTTGCATTTGAAGGCTTTCACATGTTTGTACATGTCGTGAACAAACTGATCTTTCCCCTGCAGTTTCACATTCAGCTCATTCATGTGTGAAAATATGTCCACAGCAAACGCAAAGTCACTAAGCCAGTTCTTGTCGCTTAGCTCAGGGAATTCGTCAGATTTCCCCATCAACTCCATAAATGCGATGATATCTTCTTTCAGGTTTCTTTCGGTAAAGTCACGTAGGTAAAACATCAAAATTAATGAAAATAAAATAAAATAAAACAAAAATCACGACGTTTCGGAGGCAACACAAGTCTCCGTCATCAGGTGGGACCGTCACAGCCAGATTAGCTGCATCAAGTGAGGCAATGATTCAAGATGTAATCCCTTATAAGCAAGTTTGGAGGGGGGAGGAGAGGGGGGGCTCATCAGAATGTGGTAGCCAATGAATGGAACGTATCGGGAGGGAGGGGGGCGGGAGGGGGAGGGCCAAAAAAATGGGCGACGGCTTGGACGCGGTTGCTGCACACGCCAACACAATGGACAGAGAGGGGGAGGGGAGGTCTGATACACATGATAGAACAAAGGGACGAAACTGCCCATGTTTATACCAATGCTGGCTGAACAATGAAGAGAGTACTGTTAAAAATAACTGGGGATGTTAACACTCGGTAAAGTAAAGTAAAATAGTGCCTGTCAGATAAGATGGTCCAAAAAAGTGTAATTAAGTCTTTTTTGCGTGGTTGATAACATCTTTCCAATGATTACTCAGTTTGTACCCATCATCACGGTTGAAATTATGCTGTGTTTGTATATTTGTATGGCTTCGTGTACAAACCTTTGATGGTAGCCGGGAGGTTTGCAGAGAATCTTGGTCTCGGAAAAGACAATTTCATGAGAGCCCACCGAGTTGTAGCAATGATGTTTTACCTACGTGACTTTACCGAAAAAACCTAAGAATATGATTCCTTGCAGTCACGAAAGCTTCAAATCTAGAATCTTCTTTCAGCTCCCACACTCGTTGTAACACTTTCCCGAAACTTAACCAGCGGACACGAGAGTGGTACAGCAAGTCCTGATGATCCGCATCAGTTTCCTCCAGGAACGTAATAAACTGACGGTGCTGAAGTCCCCTTTCTCGAATAAAGTTCACAAGTTTTACGACTGGATTCACGACATGATTAAGCTGCAATACAGACTTACACAGGGATTCCTGATGGATGATGCAGTGAAGGAAAATAAGATCCTGGACAGGGTTTTCCTTTTTCACTTTATCCTGGATTCTTTTCAGCAGCCCAACATTTTTTCCAGTTAAATTTGGGAGATCCATCCATTGTGACATTGACAAGTTTACTCAAAGGTAGCGTCATTCTTTCGATGACAGCAGATACCTGGTTATACAAGTCCTCTCCCCGCGTTGTTCCTTTCAGGGACTCCATGGTCAAAAACTCCTCTGTTATCGCAAAACTGTCGTCAATGCCTCGGATAAAAATGAGGAGCTGAGCAGTGTCGTTTACGTCCGTACTTTCATCCAGTGCTAGTGAATATAATTCAAAGGAATCAGACTTTTTGTTTAATTGACTGGCTATATTTTTATCAATCAGTTTCACACGGCGAGTCACAGTCCTGCGTGATAAACTGACTTTTTCAAATTTGCTTTTGATCTCCGGACACAAGATGTCTGCTGTCTGTACCATGTATTCTTTTACAAACTTGCTTTCGGAGAAAGTGGTAATGAGTGGTAATGTTGGTGAGAAGACGTTTTTAAAGAAAATTGAAATCGAAGTGAAGAAGGAAATTATTGAAAAGTTTGTATAATTAATGATTTTTCAAACTTTAATTATGTTTTCTGTGCTTAAAACTCTTTTAAAAAAACTGTGGGGTCTAGAACGGACTCGTGAAATTCGGAGAGAACTCGGAGTTAAATTTTGTTGAATTACACAAAACGTAACAGTTATGTATATAACTTTTGTTATATAAAATTCCTAGTAAGATATTAATTTTGTGATGTAGTCATACCCCTCCCCCTCATTCAAGCCGTAATTTTTATAGAGCGAAAGCACCGAGTACGTAAATCGCTAACATAAGAACCCGTTAATCTCTTCTCGCATCATTCATACGATGATGCGGTGAAGTAAACGTTCATACGATATTATAGTGAATGCTTCCAAAAACAATACTGTACCCAAATATTACTGTTAACGTTCAATAGAAACATAAATTGCTCATACGAATATTCTCTCTCTCTCCCGGTCAAAGTGCGCCATCTATTGGGGAAATGGGAGCATTACAGGAGGAAGGTAAAATTTAATTTAATGATAATATTTGGACAAGTTCGGCGGGCCGGATTAAAAAGACCAACGGGCCGTACATTTCCCATGTCTGGCCTAGGTACACAGCCTAGGTACATAGCCTAGATACACTACTCTGGCTACGCTCTGGGGTCCTTCGGCTACAATTACCCTAGAGGAGGCTACCTGACCCGACCCAGCCAAGGTGCGGGTCTGGACTCTGGCTTCCTCGGAACTCGCCCTTACAAGGACGTAGAGCCGGGAGTCCCAGAGTCCCACCACTGGCCCTCACAGCGTCCCGGCCCTTACAAGGACAAGCGGGACGAGGGGGTCCAGGGTCCTAAGCTGGCTGGCTGGCGGGTCTTGGATCTTGAGCTGCAACTGGCCCCGATCGGCCAGGGAGCTGCCCTTTTATGCCTCGTCCCCAACGAGGGGTGGGGATGTGTGCGCCCCCAGATATCCCACAGAGCACACACAGCCCCCCCGTTGGTGGCGCCAAGGGGCTTAACTGTCTGCGGTGCCTGGGATCCTAGCGCCTGGCGCCGAGGGCTTATCTGTCTAGGTTCCCAGAGCCCCCAGCAGCCCCTCCCCTCTTATGGCACTACACAGGTAGAGTGCAAAAGCAAAGTGGATGTACTGATTGTATCTTCATTGCGGGATTCATCCAGCAGTGGAGTGACATGGGCTTCAGGTATCCACGTGTAGACGGGCAATAAACACTGGGGTCACCTAGCGATGAATGTTTGCCGGTGCACATTGGGACCGGCTCACACGTCACTGGCCCCAGGCAGCCTTCAGCCACTGGCGTGCAACGCAGCGAAGGGAATCTCCCACCAATGAGAACCACGCACAACCCAGGGTGCAGTCCTGTAACTTGGACTCGCAAACACAACAAAACCGGTAGCTGTCAACCCACACGGTTCACCCGTATTCTGTTGGGGGAAAGTGAGTTTTTAGGTCCATACGGCACACAGCCGTTTCAAAACGGGCAACATTTGTGTTAAGTCTATTTGTGCTTCTCCCTTGTGATGGGACTTTGTAGGATGGACGTTGAGATATATAAGGGGCACGGGGTGACCAACTAGGTCTGAATTGGTCTGTAATAAGGTAGGCAATGATAAGGGGTTGCCACGCCATGCAAACCCCACACAATACAAAACGCCAAGCGGCCAGCAAAAACAAAAAATACGTAACTGTCCAATGAGTAATTAGATAATTAAGATCATAGAAACACGTTCCTTAAATTGATCAAGTTTATTGTTGCAAGAGTTTGGGGAAATATGAAGACCGGGTGGGGATTCCAAAGTGGAGCAGTGCAAACTGATGAAGCTGAAAAGAAGAGTGAGGTGACCTGCATGGCGGTGAGCGGGTGGATGAGTAAATTGGTGAGTGTTTGAGTAAACGAATGGAGGAGTGTGTGATAGGGTGATTGAGTCAGTGACCGGATGCGTGGGTGACTGGATGAGTGGGTTACTGGATTAATGGGTTACTGGATGAGTGGGTGAGTGGATGAGTCGGTGAGTGGATGAGTCGGTGAGTGGATGAGTGGGTGAGTGGGTGAGTGGATGTGTGGGTGAGGAGGCGAAGAGGAGGGTAGAGGAGGGTAGAGGAGGTGAGGTGGTGACGTGGCGTAGTGAGGAGGCGAGGTGGCATGGTGAGGAGGTGTAGAGGAGGGTGCCCCGCTCTTGGCGTTGATCTTGGTGAACACGTGTCCGTGCCCCGTCTCGTAGCTCTGCCCGGCGCTGATGCAGCCTCCACCGGCCACAGCACCCAGCGGCCTCGCCGAGTCCGTGCCCAGCTCCGCTCTGAGCAAGTGTGTGATAGGGTGATTGAGTGAGTGAGTGACTGGATGAGTTAGCGACTGGATGAGTTAGTGACTGGATGAGTGGGTGATTGAGTGAGTGGGTGACTGAATGAGTGTGTGATTGAATTAGTGAAGAGTTGAATGGGTGATAGGGTGATTGAGTGAGCGGGTGATTGAGTGAGCGGGTGATTGAGATGAGTGGGTGACTGAATGAGATAGTGATCGGGTGATTGAGTCAGTGACCTGATGCGTGGGTGACTAGATGAGTGGGTGACTGGATGAGTGTGTGATTGAATTAGTGACGAGTTGAGTAGGTGATAGGGTGATTGAGTGAGCGGGTGATTGAGATGAGTGGGTGACCGAGTTGTTTAGTTGAGTGCGTTGTTGTGAACTGCAGTGAGGCGCGGTGGTTGAACGCGGAGTGGAAGAGACGAAGCGGTCAAAGTGTCTGGTAAACCGAGTCCCTTAACGTGGGTGGAGGGGGGAATCAACGAGGTGAAGTTCACTGCAACATTCACCACGGTGGTGGTAGTAGTCGCAGCGAAAAAAAGAGTGATACTGGTGCGCGTGGAAAGACATTAATTATCGGGCTGAATGAAGGGCGATGCGAGGTGGTGAGGAGGTGGTGAGGAGGCGAAGAGGAGGGTAGAGGAGGTGAGGTGGTGAGGTGGTGAGGAGGTGAAGTGGCGTGGTGAGGAGGCGAGGTGGCATGGTGAGGTGGTGTAGTGAAGAGGTGAGGTGATGAGGAGGCATAGAGGA
Source organism: Lampetra planeri (assembly GCF_965212315.1). Taxonomy (NCBI): domain Eukaryota; kingdom Metazoa; phylum Chordata; class Hyperoartia; order Petromyzontiformes; family Petromyzontidae; genus Lampetra; species Lampetra planeri. The sequence goes on from NC_136141.1 coordinate 8,713,740, forward strand.
GGGTGCCCCGCTCTTGGCGTTGATCTTGGTGAACACGTGTCCGCGCCCCGTCTCGTAGCTCTGCCCGGCGCTGATGCAGCCTCCACCGGCCGCAGCGCCCAGCGGCCTCGCCGAGTCCGTGCCCAGCTCCGCTCTGAGCAAGCTCTCCATTGCGTGCCTTCTGCTCGCAGCGACAAACACAACGATAAACTCCCCCTCCCCCCCCCCCTGTGGTGGTGAGCGGGTGGGTGAGTAAATGGGGGAGTGTTTGAGTAAACGAGTGGAGGAGTGTGTGATAGGGTCATTGAGTTAGTGACTGGATGAGTGGGTGACCGAGTTGTTTAGTTGAATGCGTTGTTGTGAACTGCAGTGAGGCGCGGTGGTTGAACGCGGAGTGGAAGAGACGAAGCGGTCAAAGTGTCTGGTAGACCGAGTCCCTTAACGTGGGTGGAGGGGGGAATCAACGAGGTGAAATTCACTGCAACATTCACCACGGTGGTGGTAGTAGTCGCAGCGAAAAAAAGAGTGATACTGGTGCGCGTGGAAAGATGCATTAATGACAGGGCTGAATGAAGGTTGGGATGAGGCGAGGATGCGAGGTGGTGTAGAGGAGGCGAAGAGGAGGGTGCCCCGCTGTTGGCGTTGATCTTGGTGAACACGTGTCCGCGCCCCGTCTCGTAGCTCTGCCTGGCGCTGATGCAGCCTCCACCGGCCGCAGCGCCCAGCGGCCTCGCCGAGTCCGTGCCCAGCTCCGCTCTGAGCAAGCTCTCCATTGCGCGCCGTCTGCTCGTAGCGACAAACACAACGATAAACCCCCCCCCACCCCCCCGTGGCCTCTAACAGACTTATTTCCTATGAAGAGGTGATTTCTTTAAACAAAAGGAATGGAGCAGCAATGGGCTGTCCTTTATCTCCTGCTATAGCGAATCTGTACATGGAGAACATTGAAGCAAGAGCACTTGCTTCAAGTACATTAAAACCATCTTTTTGGTTTAGTTATTGTCTGCCCACATGGTAAGGATACACTTAATGAATGAATGTCTAAATCATCTCAATTAACAAAACCCGGCCATACAGTTGACCATTGAAATGGAGGTGAATAACACACTCCCTTTCCTGGATATTTTGCTCGGACGAGGCCTAAATGGTAAAATAACACACTGCGTTTATCGATAGGGAACCCCGCACAGAAAACATCTCTCATCAAGACGCTCATACATCAGGCTAAAACAATGTCAGATGGTGAAAGTCTGAGGAGAGAGATTAAACATGTCAAAGAAGTGCTATGATTGAATGGCTACGATAATGCTCAAATTAACGTAGCAGTGAATACCAAACCTAGATCAAACAGCAATACTGCTGAAAGCGATCAGATTATTAAATTAAAATACCACATATCGCGGGAGTAACTGACAAATTAGTAATAGTTTTGGAAAAGCAAAAAATCTAAGTAAGATTTGGAATGGTACACGAAATAATTATTTTTTTTATCTGGTATTAAAGATGAATTGCCTAAGTTATCAACAGATGGTGTGTATCGGATTAATTGCTTATGTGGCAGATGTTATATTGGACAGAAGGGACATAACATTAGCGTAAGACTAAAAGAACACCAAATTAATATTCAACACTCTCAAACATAACTGTTGGAAGTTGCAGAACATGCTTTCCAACAACGACATTCAAATTATTTTGATAGCAATTAAGTTTTGTGTAAAACTAATTATTACTGGCCAAGACAAATTCGCGAATCCATTGAAACTGACAGAAATACAAATCATTTTAACCGCTCTGACAGCTACAGGCTTAGTGCAGCTGGAAGCGTGTTATTAAGTAATCGTGATTGTAAGATGAGGAGATGAAGGCAGAAGAAGACGTGGGGCGATGTGGTGATGCGGTCGAACGTGGTGGCCCCGTGGAGCGGAGGGAGAGATGGCGCGGGATGGGGCGGTGTGGAGAAGGTGGCAAGGACGGCGGACCCCACGTGAGTGGGACAAACGCGTGGAAGAAGAAGACATCTTACATTTATCATTACTTATAGAGGAAACATACTAATGAAATGATTACTAATCAATTATATAATTTATACTTACGCGATCTAACCCAAAAACCTTTGTTATGAAATTAGGGCAATTTATTCAATATATTGTATACAAGAAAATACAGCAATTGACTAAAAATATTCGGCAATAGAGGTTACCTCGGCAGCAGTGAAAGTGACGGAATTTCATCATGGAAATGTCCGCTGCACAAAACCTTGAGTTCATCGCCCCACACGTGGTACCTCAGCCTCAGGATGAAATAACTCATGACGGAGTTCTCCGTGTGCATCGTGCGCGCTCCAAATCCGTAGTTGGGCCGCTGTCTCGGCACCCAGCCAGCCGCCTTCTCTTCTTGGGGCAGTCGGAGTCCAGCGCGCTATCGAAGGGCACGTGGTGAACGCTCAGGACGTGTCTCTTGAGCTGCGACTTCTGTGTCGCTCTGTACGAGCAGTCACTGCACGGGAAGGGCTTTTCCTCTGGAACACAAGACATCCACCATTGAGCACACGCACGCGCTAATCCATAATTTATTCATCACCATGCAGTGGATGCCATAACATCACTATGTACATGGGACGTTTTATCAATCACGGTTGCTGACCTCAGGCCCAAAGGCCCAAAATGCCAAATGGCCAGCAACAAATACCTCCGATTAGCACGGTTGGCTACGTATGGTACGAAAGAAGTTCAACATACGTACAAATAGTAGAAAAACAAGATACCGATTTCCTGAAAAATATCAAAGGAACGCATTTTTGGGGCTTATTTTGAAGCCCCAACATTTAGCACTTCTTCGTATGGTTGATATTGATGCAGAGCAACAACTATAATTTAACACTGAGGTGGTTGAGCCACATTATTCTATTACAGCTCATTAATTACGCAAAAATTACCTGCAATAGAACGAGTAAATGTGCATGGAAGTTAGGTGTTAGTACAATGAAGAGGAAATTCCCATTATGGAAATGACTCGGTCTATACATTTAACAATGTTCCATAAATTGACCCACTTGTTGAAAAAAAATTTACCCCGGTTAAGAAATTAACAGACACGTTTTGGAATTTGTCAAACAATGTATTTTGCTCAGTTTTATTCCCATCGTGCTATTGGCTCCATGTCATGAGATGAAGTATCCCTGTGCAACTCTCACACAGCAGTGAACCACCTCAAGTAAGGGAACAGCTCGTGGAAGGAGATATCATTGAACTACTCATGACATTCCTTCTTGACCGTTTATTATCCACTCGGAGGTTTTGCAATTTCCTACATGCCACGCAACAACAGAAGTGTTTGCTGGAAGAAGTGTTTGGTAACTGGATAAGACCATCAATGAGAAGCCAGTTTAAGCATGGCTCGGTGACTGAAACCTAGAGTTTAACCCAACATCCGAGCAGCACCACATCAGATCTCTACACTCCTCAGCACAGACATACGTATATGATCAACATATGCGTACATGACTTAATTTGTGAAATTATCAATTACATCCAAATGAAATGTAGTGTGTGCATTACTCGGACGTACCCAAAGGTGCCAGGTTGGATTCATCCACCTTGGGGATGCTCTGCTTCACGCAGCCTCCTGCTTCCGTGCAGTCCATCCTCTTGATGTCCGAATTCTGGCTGTTGCTACTGCTGCAATTGGTTACGCTGGTGGTGGTCTTTCTTCTTTTAATGGACTTACGTCCACTTCGCTTTTCCTTCTTCTGCTGCAAGGCCATCAACACTTTCATGCTCGTAATAGGATCGAGAGCAGCGTATGGTTTATTCTCACTGACTGGTGAAGTAGTTTGTTGACTTGGAACTAGGCCAAAGCATTCAAGAAAATTGGATTTCACGTCATTTATCTTAACGCCACAATCTTTTGTCGAAGCGTAATCATGTTCAGGCGTCGGTCTGTACAAAAACTGTGCGTGAAAACTTTCATGAGTTTTCAGGATTTCAATAGGACATAAAAATCCGCAGACTGAGCACATCTCATAGGGCGACGGTGGATTCAACACCGCATTGGCAAAACTGCCGTTATTCACCAAGCCTGGTGCACCCTTTATCAAATAATCCTTTTCGTGGGTCTTCATGTGCCTTTTGAATTTTCCTGGCTGATCAAATTTTCGTCCGCATATGTCGCACCACTGCTCATGGGTCTCCTTGTGCGTTTTCATGTGGGAATCTAGGCACCATGGCAGTTGGAATTTTTTCCCACAAACGTCACAAGAGATTCGTTTTTTCCATCTCGTAACTCGATCGGATTGAGCTGGCGTTAAGATTGGTGCTGGTGAAGCGCCATCGATGGTTAAGGCGATTCTCCCAGCACCACTATGACTCGCAGCGGAGTTGTTCTCGCACATCTGAAACAAAAGACAAAGGTCACCCGTGTCATGTGTGTACTCACAAAGGCATACTTAAGGTGACATACAATTCATATATACTAGAACGCATTATACCAGATCTCCACAATATTGCAGTTCCTATCATGTACGATTTTATTCCTCTCATCCACCCAAATGAGATTTTGTTTAACAACAATGACTAACTACCTCCATTTTGCTAATGTTACCCACCAAATAGGCCTTTCTGTATAAACACACCAACAATATAATGGTGGCACCACACGTTCAGTCCACTATTCACAACACTCTGACTCGCAATCTCCAAAGAAGATTGTAATATCATTTCTGTACGAGGGCCCGTCAAAAAGTTTTGAGAATGGACACTTTTTTACAAACAACTATGCAAAATATTCTTCAATAAAAGTGCAGTATAGTACTATTAATGGCACTTATAAGTGACCGTCAGTATCCATCATGCTAATTATTACAATGTTAACTCGTTTCCCAGGAAAGCCTCATTGAGTCTAAGTACTGCATTTTCAGAAAGGTCCCATTGCATTGAGATGTTTGTGTGAGTGGAACCCAGAGAGACCCCACCTCGCATATGGGGAAATAACACAACTCCGCACAGACAGATTGAACCCACAAACTCAAAGCATTCCCTGTTCAACAAAGCATTCAAATCAAGTTGTTTTCTTTTTACCACAGTGCTTTATGGAATCCTCAAGAATAAATGTATTTCTAGAAGTATTAAACTATACTTGAAGATGTGTGAGATTGTAATTCTGCAGATGCAAGCACAGGCAAACTCGTGTCTGCATATAGTTAATGGGCCTCCTCACTTCACCAAACCCGCATTGACCGGCATGGTGAAGTATGGTTAAACAACTCCCACGAACGACATGGTGTGGGGGAGGCCTCTATCAAAACGCCGGATCGACAAAGGGCTGATACATGTCACGACATTGTTCGTTAAGACCGTTCTCTAGTCAGCACAAGCCGTCTCTGGAGGCAATAGAGGGCACGACACACGTGTACACAATGTGTGTGTGCGTATATTCAGCGTGTGTATCACGTAATAATTATATCAGGTCGCGATTATGCTCAAAACGAACCAAATGTATAACATCACGAATAACTTTGGAGGTCTGCGGAGCCTTAACAATATTTGAAGAGGACACTGACCCTTGCCACGAGTTCTTATGAATTATAAACTAAACTAGAAACTATTTCTATTTTACCAGGTCAGGTCCACAGAGCTTTATAGCTCTTATCAGAAGCGACCTGGCCACAAACGACAGCTCAACTTAGTGGCTAATATCATGTGGATATTTATAGCAGCCAAGTACTCTTCTAAACTCACGTTTCTAAATGTGGAGGGGAAAACCAAAGGACCAGGAGAAGAATCTATGCGACCACGGGGGAAATAAAAATATACAAATACAGAGCAGGCGTCAGGGTCGTGATGGAACCTCCACGCTGCTGTAGGCCTGGCGAGGTAGTTAACATCTCGCCACCGCGGCGCCCCTGATTAAAAGCCTAGCCGTGTCTAGCAAGGTTATGGACGCATATCACTCGACTCACGGCACCACAAGTGATGTAATAAACAAATAAAACAATAATAAAGTAGAGAGGCGCTACTTACATTTAACAATGTTGTTGTTAACTTTAAAAGGAGCGCGCTTCTCGGGGTTGGAGTCCAGGGTTCGCGTTCTCCTCTGCGAATGGTCAGCGCAGGGTGACACGCCACGCCCCCTTTGGTTATTGCACGCCCCTACTTAGGCGCAAGACTCCTCCCACTTTCTGGATAAGCCACGCCCATCGCGGCTATGCCCCGCCCACTGTTGGTCAAGCCACGCCCCCGCGGATCGGGCCAAGATCACCCCACGGTTAAAGCCCCACATCCACAATCGGAAACTTTATTCACAGACAGTCCTCGACTTACGAACGCCCAAATTACAAACAGCCGCACTTCAAAACCAACTGGCATGAAATATAAATTATTTTATTTCGCCTGACAACGCGAACTCGCGCTTGTGAGTGAGTGAGACAGTGAGATAGTGTGAGGTCGACTCAGCCTCAGATGAGTACCTGGTGCGGTGTGGAGTGAACATCGCTACTGAGGGAGACAAAGGCGACCGTGGAGGAGAATCCTCCACGTGCTCACCGACACTCACCACGCATCTCACCAACCTCACTCACCAACCCAATCACACCTTACCAACCGCGTTCACCTCTCAAATCCCACCTGGCAGCATCTGCACGCCACGTTGGTGGCCAGCAGATGGCAGCATCTCCACGCCATATTCTTTACGTCGATAGAAAATAAAAAAAAATTAAATTAAAAATACAAATCATGAATTGAAAATAATACAAGTTTTTATTATTTTAAATTCATTATTTTAAATTAAAAGTTGTATTTCATTACTTTTATTTTCATTTTCTAACTACGTGACTTTCCTGAAAGAACCAAGAATATGAATGTGGGGTTTTTGCTTTAATTATTTTAAATTTCATATTTTTATTTTGTATTTTTATTTTATTTGATCATTTTTATTTTCTATCGACGTTACTTTACCGAAAGAACCACCATAACCCTAAAGGAGGCCATGATAGTCAGATGGCTTGCAAAGAACCTCTGTCTTGGAGGTTCTTTGCAAGCCATCTGGCTACCATGAGAGGTTCGTTCATGAGGCAATCCACATATACAAACACAGATACAATTTCAACCGAGAAGATGGTTTCTGGCTTAGCAATCATTGGAAGGATTTAATCAACCATTTCGGGTCTTAATTGATTGTGTTCACGATTACGGTGACTTTCAGACCGCATTCCATTTTCTACTCCCCCCTTCTCTTTTCCGAACATAGATGGACTCGTCCATCTGGCAAACTGCCAAATCGCTGTCCTTGGTGCTAATGTTAGGAAAGACCAACACTTTTTTAAAATTTTCTTTCTGTGGATTTCACACCTGATGATGATTGCTTGTGTTCCAGTCGACTTTACCGAAATAACAAAGAATATGAATCCCTGCAGTCACGAAAGCTTTAAATTAAGAACATTGTTAAATGTCAGTAGCGCCTCTCTACTTTATTGTTTTGTTTAATACATCACTTGTCGTGCCGTGAGTCGAGTGATGCGAGTCAATAACCTTGCTAGACATGGCTAAGTTTTTAATAAGGGGCGCCACGGTGGCGAGATGTTAACTACCTCGGTAAAGTCACGTAGGTAAAACATCAAAATTAATGAAAATAAACTTAATTTTGATGTTTAACCTACGTGACTTTACCGAAAAAACCTAAGAATATGATTCCTTGCAGTCACGAAAGCTTCAAATCTAGAGTTAACTACCTCGCCAGGCCTACAGCAGCGTGGAAGTTCCATCCCGACCCTGACGCCTGCTCTGTATTTGTATATTTTTATTTCCCCCGTGGTCGCATAGACTCTTCTCCTGGTCCTTCGGCTTTCCCCTCGACACATTTAGAAACGTGAGTTTAGAGTACTTGGTTGCTATAAATGTCCACATAAGCCACTTCGTTTAGTTTTCACTTGTGGCCAGGTTTCTTCTGAAATAGAGCTACATGGCTCCGTGGCCCTTACCTGGTAAAATACAAATCGTGGCAAGGGTCAGTGTCTACTTGAAATGTTCAGGCTCTGGAGACGTCGAGAGTTGTTCGTGATGTTTGAGCATAATCGCGACCTGATATAATTGTGCATGTGATACACACACTGAACGTACGCACACAAACATCGTGTACACGTGTGCCGCATCGTCTTTCTACATATAATTATCGTATTGGCTAGAGAACGGACTTACCATACAATGTCGTGACATATCAGCCCCTTGTCGATGCAGCGTTTGATAGAGGCCTCCCCCACACAATGTCAGTCGTGGGAATTGTTTAATCATACTTCACCACGCTGGTCAATGCGGGTTGGTGAAGTGAAGAGACCCAGAAACTACATGCAGATTCAAGTTGGCCTGTGGTCGCATCTGCGACATTACATTCTCATTTGCAAATAAATGACACATCTTTCAGAATAGTTTAATATAAAGATGCATTTATACTTAATAATTCTATACAGTACAACGGTAAAAAGAAAACAACTCGGTTTGAATTATTTATCGAGTGTGGGTAGAATCTGTGCAGAGTTGTGCTATTTCCCCATGTGCAAGGTGGGGGTGGGGGTCTCTCTGGGTTCTACTCACACAGAGCCAAACGCTCATTAATGCAATTGCCAAATATCTCAATGCAATGGGAAACTTCTGACAAAAATCAGTCTTTAGACTCAATGAGGCCTTCCTGTGTAAATAGTTAACATTGTAATAATTAGCATGAGCAATAATGAAGTTCACTTATGAGTGCCACGAATAGTACTATACTGGACTTTGAATTAAGACAATTTTACATAGTTTTTAGGAAAAAAGTGTCCAGTCTCAACACTTTTTGATGGGCCCTCATGCAGAAATTATATTGCAATCTTACATGAGGATTGGGAGTCAAGTGTGTCACGAATAGGGACTGAAAGTATGGTGCCATAATTAGCTTGCTGTTGTGTATATACAGAAAGGATCTCTGGTGGGTAGCAATGGGAAAATGGAGATAGTTAAGTCATTGCTGTTCATATACAAAATCTTACTTGGGTGTTGATGTTAAGCTTTCGTGACTGCAGAAATCCATACTCTTTGGTTCTTTCGGTAAAGCCACGTAAGTAAAATAAATAAGTAAATAATATATCACGACGGTTCAATCGCAACACAAGCGGTCGTCCTCAGGCAGAAAAAAATAATCTGCTGCATCTCCGACCAGCGCCACTTAGCCAGTGAACTTGAGCACATATGTAATGGGTTCCGGAGACACTTGTAGAGGTAACTTCTTTATTACGATACAACACTCCAACAGTCCTGATACTCTGTTACAGCCTAGGGACACAGCCTACTCCGAGCGTGCCTGACTGGCTACGCTCTCGGGTCCTCCAGGCTACAATTACCCTAGGGGAGGCTACCTGACCCGACTCAGCCAAGGTGCGGGTCTAGACTCTGGCTTCCTCGGAACTCGCCCTTCCAAGGACGTAGAGCCGGGAGTCCCAAAGTCCCACCACTGGCCCGCACAGCGTCCCGGCTCTTACAAGCGGGACGAGGGGGTCCAGGGTCCTAAGCTGGCTGGTATTGGGTATTGAGCTGCGACTGGTCCCGATCGGCTAGGGAGCGGCCCTTTTATCCCTCTTGCCCATCGAGGGGTGGGGTTGTGTGGGATCACAGATCCCCCACAGCCCCCCGTTGGTGGCGCCAAGGGGCTTAGCTGTCTGGGTTGTCAGGGATTCTAAGGCCTGGTGACGAGGGCTTAGCTGCCTAGGATCCTAGAGCCCCCAGCAGCCCCCCCCCCTCTTGGGCTGGCACAGTGGCCTCTCCCCTGGGGGTCCGAGGTACCTGCAGATGGGCCCTGTCCACCACTGCCGGTAAGTGTGGCCCATCTACGGCACTACACATACACCAAGCCCTCAAGATGAATGAATACTCAGACCGCACAATCTGCAAAGCTGTATCTCCAGGCATGGGGAGGCAACCATCTGAGGACCCAATCAAAACCATCACTTTGCCATACATAGCAGGTGTCACCAAAAATATTTCCAAAATCTTAAACAAACACAAGATCCAGGTCCAATGCAATATAGTACACAAAATGCGTAATTTGATCCCAACTGTGAAGGATGTCATTCCTGACATGTAATACCCTTGTGTCTACAAATTAAGTTGTGTCTGCGGTAGCAGTTACATTTGGGAAACTCGGACCGTGTTCGCGAACACAAGGCAGATGTGAAACACGGCAGAACCGATACCTCTGCCGTGGATGATCATTGTTATAACGCAGTGGGCTCGCACGATATTGTTTCTTCCGAGACCAAGGTACTCTACAAACGTTCGGGCTACCATCAAAGATTTGTCCATGAAGCCATCCATATATAGAAACACGGAGACAATTTCAACCGTGAAGATGGGTATAAGCTGAGCAATAATTGTAACGACGTTATTAACTAAGCAAAGTCGTAACTTTCTGTGGTGCTTCCATCCTTCCTGCCGTTTGGCTGTTATCTCCGACTCTCTGAGTTGCATTACCCTGTTGGGTGCCTCGGCATTAACAGGCTGGGGTCTCACTAACATGGCCACCTCTGCTCCCTGAGCCTCGATGTATCGATGGTTCTGGCTGTGTGATGGGCTGTGTGTCTCACTAGCACGACCACCGTTGCGGTGGTTCTCTTGCGTTGATGCGCTTGCCTCTCACAGCGCAGTTGTCAGCGCCGCAGCTTGTTACACATAGACATGACATTAACTTGCTAATCTCCCTAATCTCTCTGCCTAATCTCTCCCATCAACATAGTGCTAATCTCCCATTAACACTGCTGTGTGCATATGCAAGCACGATACTCTTATGCGGCGACGGAAACTTATTTCATACTAATCTCTCCCCATAATCTCCCCCATTAACACAACTGACATGCTTGCATCCGGGGATGGAATTCCTTTCCAGCTCAGACCCCACCTGCTTGCCCTTCGCCACATATTTAACCTCTTGTTGTAACAGCTCTCTCGCTGGTTCAGCAGTTCTACTGCTGGATTATTTTTCCGCCTGAGGACGACTGCTTGTGTTGCAATCGAAATGTCGTGATATATTATTTTTCATTTTATTTTTCTACCTACGTGACTTTACCGAAAGAACCAAAAGGTACTTATTTGGGTGGATAAGGAGTAAAATAGATAGGATCTGCACTATTGAGGAGTTCTGTTATAATGAATCTGTTATAATGTATCGTGTCACCTTATGTGAAAAAGGAATTACGTAGAGGGGTGTAGCAAGCCGTTACATTGGGGTGGATACATCAACGTCCGCATACAGCCCCGCCCCTCGGGGGGGCAGTTGGGTATATAAGGCGGTGCGCGAGAGAGCTCGAGGCAGTCGTTGGAGCAGAAGAACCAGTGAAGACTGAAGACCAGCTAGCTAGCCCTGGGACTACCCTGACTCGCTGCTCTTATAAGAGCCGAGCAGAGCAAGCCAGGGGCGACCTCAGAGCAGCGAGGTCTGTGTCCTTGTGAGGGCCAGGCTCGTGTGGCTGAGGGTTGGACCTGAGCCGAAGCTGGGTCAGGTCAGTTAGCGTCTACTAGGATGGTCTCGGTTAGAGGAGTGTAGGAGCTAAAGGGGAAACGTTAGCCGGGGGAAACTGCCTCGGATAGACCGGGTGAAGGGGATGTTACCCCTTCCTGTGTTAGGGTGTGCTACGTACTGTATAGTACCCATTTGTTAATAAATACGTGTTGCCTCCGTCAAACGTCTCCTGCGCTACTTACGCCGTTACATATGTATGCATTTGTGAGTCCACATATGACACAGGTGTAATGCGCTTGACCTTTGTCTTTTGTTTCAGATATCCGAGAGCAACTCGGCTGTGAGTCATGGTGCTGGAAGAATTTCCTTTACCAACGATGGCACTTCACCAGCAACCGTCTCGACCCTACCTCACTCCGATAGAGTCACTAGAGTGAGAAAACGAATCTCTTGCGACGTCTGCAGGAAAACATTCCAACTGGCATGGTGCCTAGAGTCCCACATGAGAATGCACAAGACTGGTTGTCAAAGCTGCAACATCTGCGATCAAAGCTTTGATCAGCCAGGCAAATTCAGAAGGCATATGGAAACCCACGAAAGGGGCTTGAATGTCTTTGCTGTTCTATTACCGAATGCTATGTTGGGCAAACAGGACGAATGATCAGCACGAGACTAAAAGATCACCAAAGAAATCTGAAATATGGTCGTAGGGTAGTTGCAGTTCTTTAGCGTCAATATGCTAAATTCCTCTTTTGATATGTAAACTCCTTTGTCAAGGCACTCTGCTCCTCCCACCTAGCTTAAAATACGCTGCCAAGCTTAGCAGTGTTCATTACGACGCTGTTTTTCCGACAGCTCTGTTCTTCACCTGAGAACGGCTGCTTGTGTTGCGGCCGAAACGTCGTGATAATTTTATTTTATTACGTAAAATGTTTATTTTATTTTATTATTTCCCTTCTATGTGACTTTACCGAAAGAACCCTGCAGTCACGAAAGCTTTAAATCGAAATTGATCATTGTAATCGTTTGGATAGCTACTGACTTCGTGCTGCATGGAAGTGAATCATCAAATTACCGTTGGTACAGCTATTTTAGTACACACAATGGACACTAAGTGTAGTGTTGTAGAACGACACTACTGTATTGGCCCAGTATGGGGGCCGTAGGCAGGTGTCACGGGGGTCGTGTCAGGCCGTGATATTCTGCGTGAACCCAACAGGACACGTGACCGTATAAAGGGGGGCCAGGGGCCCCAAGGGAGTCACGGGGTTGGGGTTCGGGCCTTCCCGAAGGATCGGTAAGGGGGGCGTGGCCTGGGGCGGGGCTGGCCACGCCGGAGTGGTTATAAGCGGTGTGTGGACGGAGAGCTGGGCTGGTCAGCGCTGTTCTGCTATGCTGCTGGGTCATCTCTGGGATGAAGCTCTCCGGTCTCCGCTAGTGGACCAGGCAGCGTGTCGGGCTGTCCTGGTCCAGTAATGTAATATCCTCGTGTATTAGTTAAGTTAGGAAAGGTGGCTACCACCTTAAGTCGTTATGTTAAGTGTTAATTGTTATGTTATCTAATAAACAGTGTTGCCTCCCAAGTTCCAGTCTGCGCCTGAGTTTAACCCACTCCATAAGTACAAGATCAATGGGCTTGCATAATGTGCATGTATAATGTACGTTGATTCATTAATCCTCCCCCCCCACTTTGTGCTAGAAGAGCGCACAAGTGTTGTCATCACATCTACGCCTCTATATTAGGAATGAAACAGGTGGACTTCTCCCAAATCTGGCTGTTGCCTGATGAAGCTAGTTATAATTACTGAAACGTCGTACTCCAATTGTAAATGTTGTGGCTTGGCTCTCCAACACACCGGTGTGCTGTACTAGTGACGAATTGGCATGTTTGTTTACGTGACAACGCTTACTAACAGGCTGTCAGGTGGTGACTGGTTTAACGAAACAATTATATATTTACGCGATCCAACACAAAAAACCTGTATTATGGATGATATTGGTTGCGAAAGCCTACGTGTTAAACTGCCATGTATTTTTACGTCTATTGCTGTATTTTCTTACGTGCAATATATTTAATAAACCGTCCTAATTAATTTATATTTTTGTTCAGTTATATAATTGTTGCGAGTGCGGTGTGGTCGGTGGATATTGTTCAGTGGATCAAACCGAGACAAATATTTTTGCAGCAGCTGTGGCTGCACATTGCAACATCACATTCCAAATGGTGTAGAACGCATCGCCCATAATCTGCATCTGTGTGCAAACACCAGGTATGGTTGGTAATAAACACGTTTGGTTTTAAATGAACAGAACTCGAGCTTCAGCCATATTGTTCATTATAGACCCCACTTTGTAAGCATTAATCACGCAAACCTTGCGCCTGATTCATTTGAGTCGCTGTGCTCATGAGCAACAGGGCATTTGTGGCGAGGTGTTAATGTACCACTGATTAGCACGGTTGGCTACGTACACTGCGAAAGAAGTTCAACACATATTCTTTGGGTCTTTTGAAAAAGTCACGTAGTTGAAACAATAAAATAATAATAAAAAAATGAAAATAAAGTGAAAAAAATTAACCCGTAAAAACAAAGTTTTTCACTATATATCCTTTATATATCCTCTGGCTTGAGATTGCTGCCACCTATGGGTCAGATGATTGCCTGCCACCATTAAGCAATTGGAAATTAAATATAAAAACAAAATTCCTAAAAAGTGTAAAGTTATGGAAAAATAATTTTCACGAAAATAAATTGTCACGCACAACGAGTCTGTGTGCAAAATGTCAGCTTGATTGGATCACGGGAAGTGGGTTAAAAAACGACCGAAAGATTTGCACGGTCGTAAGCGCGCAAGCAAGCAAGCAAGTGAACTTAATATAAAGGATTTAAAAATACGTTTCGATCGCAACACAAGCAATCGTCATCAGGAGAAAAATGATGAGGATTGCATGTGTTGCGATCGAAACGTCGTGATATTTTTAAAAATTATTTTGTATTCAATTTATTTTTATTATTTTATTGTTCTATCTACGTGACTTTACCGAATAACCTAAAGAATAGGAATTCCTGCAGTCACGAAAGCTCTAAGTCAAGATTCAAGTTCAACACACATTCATACATTTTGGAATGCGAGTATCCCTGCACGTACAATGCACTGGACCGCATGTTCGTGTTAAGCGAGTCAGGGGCTTTGTCACCGCCTACCCCATGATATAAATAATCTCAGGAAATTAAATTGCAAGTGTGCAATCTCCATTCCGGTGGGCATCGAGGATGAGTCATACCCTGGCTTGCCAGGAGGCAGTGGAACACAACTGTGGAATCCTTTCCATCTGCACAGGATAGAACGTTGCCCCCATGCTCACATTCGTACGTTTTCTGCGAGTGTACTGGTTTCCCCCCACATGTAAACACTCAGTAAGTGGCTGCAAATATCGGAATGTAAAGAGAACCGCAGAGCTTGGGCGATTGTTGGTAGTGCCGGCTCACCGCCTGGCTGCTGTCTCCCCGCTCGTCTGTGGGAGACATATCGAGGTACTGAATTAGATTTATATTCTCTACATAACATGTTTCCTATCTATACAAACACTCACCTCGTGGAGTACAGCAAGTGATATTCCACGAAATAAAAAAGAAACGTACATGACCATAACAGAAGCCAATAGTACAGCTGTTTATACACGTACACACATATACACGATTCCTACCGATGGTTGGAACGATTCACTACTGCCGGAGAGTCAAGGAATTGTCATGATTCAGGATCATGAATGCAAACTGTCCACGTTCTCAAACCTGAGTACGATTTAAAAGGTCATAGAACGCCTTTGTCGGAAGCAATTACTTCCCCATGTCACTGCGATGGGCAGATTCATGCCGTTGCAGTCGGCTTACCGTAAGTTCCACAGCACTTACATGGCTCTATTAAAGACAACAGATGACCTCTACAAGATCATGGTAGACCGGTGCGCCACAGCGTTGGTTGACCTCGAACTCTCAGCCGCCTTCGACACCATCGGCCATGAGATACTCATCAGGCGGCGAAGGTCAATGTCCGGTGTATCGGGTACGGCACTGGGTTTCACCCGACTTCTAGTTCAGTCCCATATTTGAACTGGATGTACTGAATATGCTCGCATCAATGAAGACATTGTCATCCATGGGAGAAGACGAGCTACCTGCGTTTGCACTTGTGGCTGTGTCAGATCTCATCTATGCACTCCCCACACACATTGTCAACCTCTCAACTCACTGAAATTTACTCGTTTTGCCCAGAATATAAAAAATGGCTCCAAAGAAGATCATAAGAATTAAAGACCAATCTCTATTCTTTAATCAGTTATGAAAAGTATTAGAAAAAATAAAAAAAACTCACAATCTCCTTGTACAGTAAATAGTCTGGTTTTATGAGCATTGCTTTTCCCCTTTTTTCTGGCAACAAAACAGGTGTTAAAATATTAAAACACCAAACTGAAACCTTTTACAAGGAATTCTATTCTTGTGCATGAGGGCAACATGTTCAGGAGCCACATGCCAATGTCCGAGGTCTGCTGGTCACGACGAGAGGGCTTCAGGAGAAACCTCGTGTAGATTTACTATTCCAACCCCGTTGAAGGAGCACAGACGACAGTGGTTTACGATGTCGTGCATCGCTTGGGTTGCATGGTCACAATCGCACTGTGGCTTGACTTTCATTTTAAATTGCGTCGTTTCACGTTGTACGATCTGTTCTGGATGACCACAGTCAAATACTGGAGAGTTTTACATTTTCCATTTGTGCATCAGGTATCCGCATCTGCCATGGTTTGTGCGGATGCAGTTTTGGGTGGACCATGAGCTTCGTGGAATATCAAACCCAGGAATCTTCTGCGTTGGGTTTTTCACAAGGTGTTTGTCAGTTCTTTTCAACTTACACTGAGAATGTCGACTGTCTGCAGTGGCAATGTGCAACGATTAAAATAAAAAGGGATACAGTTTTTAAGAAGTTGATTCTTACACGTGTAATGCAATACATGAATTGTCAGCTTAATAATAAATATTAATCGATTTAACCGATGTATCGCGCTTTAACGTTGAATTTAAAATCAAAATATATTTCCTGAAGTAATGATGGTTTATTCAAACTGTGTGCAATATCAAGCAACTTCGGAATGATTTCTGAAGCACTGCTGCAATGTTTGGTGCATTGCGATACTAACGCGGCGATCCGAGTTGGATTCCTAGCCATGGCTAACGTCAGTGGTGACTGATATCTGAACCAGTCCTGAGCCTAATCCCCCCCCCATTCACCAAGCGTGGTGAAGTTTGGTGCAACAACCCCCATGACCAAAGCAACGTGGCAAGACCTTCATCAGGCAGTGGACTGCCAGAGGGGTGTTACACACACAATCTTCAGTTTGGCTCCCCGATCACTTGCCTTGAGCATTGAATTATTAAGTTCCATTCCCAATGGCATATTGGTGATGGTCACTGACCCTTTGATGTGAAAAATTAAAGAACCCCAAGTGTCTGTCGCCAACTCCCAACAATTTTGAGGAGCGACCCGTGGCGGTCAGGCAGATCACGAGGTGACCAGAGGGGTGAGGAGGGGGGCACTTAGGAGGGGCTGCAAAACCTCGATTCGCGAGCACACAGCGCCGTCTCGTACAAAACAGCGCACCGATGGGCACCGCCGCTGCCGCCACCGGACTTGGCTTTCTGCACCAGTTTCATAAAGGTTGGTCACGGGGTTGTGAAAAGGTTGCAGCAGGAACGCATGAGTGCTGCCCCACAACACAGTCCACAGCCAGCAGCTGCAGAGCAGACAGCAAACAACAGAGACCTGGAACCCTCTCTCTTTCGTATGGAGGCGGCCGAGTTGCTAGCAGCCCTTTTCCACTGGCGCATCCAATCCGTGTCAGCGCAAAGGCCCCCCACGGAACGGGTGGTTTTCCATTGGATATTTGCCGTGACGATATAAAATCAAACTGTAATACGCCGCCCTTACAAGACTTCTCAAAATGGTCTAGGGGCCAAACAGGGGCAGATGTGATGCTAATAATGAAGTGTCCATTGCGTACGACGTGAACAGCGTTAATGTGACTGCACGAATTTATGGAAACATGGCCGAGTGGTAGTTCTCGGTTCAAGCCCAGCATACACCCTGGTTAATTTAGCCAGTTTATTCACCATAAACAAAGTGGTCTGTTTCACAATGTAGGATAATAATCCCATGACACTGTATTTAAAAAAATTATTGGCCACGTGTAACTACATCATGTTCCAGATTTGCCAAATCCGATAAAATACTTGCAAATTACTTTATCGAGGAAAAACCAGGTACAAAAATCGAACACCGCTCCCTACTGGCAGACATGTCCATTCACAGGCCGCTAGTGCACGCACCACGTGTCAAACAGGAACAGCTGCCATTGGGGAGGCGAGACAGCCGCAGGGCAATGGAATGGTTGAGATGAGACGTTGCTGTACGGCGCTTTGAGTTGCCGAGTTTATTTCAGCGAGCGCCCTATATCTACAAATCCTTATCCCCATCTCCGAGCCGCCCCGGTGGGCCCTGCAGTGGCCCGCGTCTCACCGCTGCGGGGTCGAAGCTGCCGCACTGGCGGATGAACTCCATCAGCTCGTCGCGCTTGGGGCAGAAGCTTCCCGCCGTGGCTCCAGATCCACCCAGGGCAGAGATCACAACCCCAGTCTCCCCCAACAGCTGCCACAGACACAACAAATCAACATCGGTTGGTTGACACCGAGGCGATCGCAAGGCAAACACCGGCTTAAAACTGAAAAATACGCATGGAGCTGCTTCTCACAATGCAGTACACGAAAACTAATAATATATTAGAGATTTAAGTTTGCATATTAAAACAAAATTCATCCTCAATTTTTTTTCTTCCAAATGTGCTATCGGCGTTTTGTCAAGAGACAAATAATCCATTCGTAAATCTCGCATAGCCATGCAGCCCGTGTGTCATTTAAAGGCTGTGGGTGGCCTTTTATCTTTTACACAACAGGAGCCAACGCTTTCACATTAGCTGTGCTATGAGATTGTGCGGCGCACGAGAGTCAAGCTGAAATTGTTATTCTCAGAGCTGGAAATAAGAAAATGAAGTGCAAAACGCAAGTTTAATAAGATTGATGTGTTGTGCAGTCACTGCTGACGGGGCTGGGACGATCAACTTGCTAGACTTGAAAACTCGGTTTAATCCCAAGCGGTCAAAATCCAGATTCAAGCCCAGAACCTCATTATTGACAACGCACCGCTTTGATTTCTGAGGCACCCGGCCACTTTGCATATATAGTGTTATGAACATTTTTTCCTTAATGTCACTTTTGTACACTCACTTTTGCCAAATTCACGTACATTTTTTAAGAGTGATAAGAGAAAACCCATGTATCTTACGTGATAATTTGTTGTGCTCTGCATTGGCAGTGATTACATAAGCACAAATAACACTCTAACGTATTTGAGTTATCGACAACTGAGTTTTAAGTTCATAATAATAAACTAATATTATTGCGCACAATTTCGGAAGTGAACTTAAGTTTGCGCGCCACTCAGAGGCGGGAAGTACACTCAAACGTTGCACGGGCAGTGTCGCACACCTACTTGCTGTACTGTCTCTTAACAGCTGGAGGCGAGTGGGCTCACGCACGTCACGTACGCACCTGGAGGATGTCCAAGAAGGAGCCGAGGCCCAGGCTGGAAAGGTCGCACGAGTCAAAGTGCTCGGCAAGCTGCTTCTCCATGCGTGACAGCGCGGGCAGGCCCAGGAGCTCTGCCATCTTACTTGCGTGGCTCAGCAGACGGACCAGCTGCTCGGCTACCGCCTCTGTGAAGGAGAGGAGCAATGCCATTGTAGAGAGGACAACGATGTTGTAACTCGCTCCAATAGGCTCGACAATTGCAACTCTCTCTCCGCCCCCCCACCCCCACGTCTCATCTACGACTCCCCGATACGTTTCATCGCCAGATTCCAGAAGACTAAAAAAACCAAGTTTAACACGAAGGCCTTCGCGACCAATATTAGCAGCAATAGAGATTTTTGGATTAGGCCTAATAAATAGTGCATATTTACACGTATTATTGAGAGCATATTTACATGATCTAACCCAAAAATCTTGATTATGGACTCAAAAAAACGCTGGCAGACTTCTCACTCACACCCGTATGCAAAACGATATGGCCCTAATATTCAAATTGTTCAACTATCCCCCGAACCAGTCCAGAATAAATTTCAAGTTCACACTCAGCATTCTGAAGGTCCTCCGTGGTCTGACCCCTCATGTACAATACAAGAAACTACATTTTATTCAGATTGTGCTTTCGATATCGTGTCATGAGACGGAGGATCCACTCGGATCTCTCACAGAGCAGCGAAACCCGTCGTATTGGAGAATGGCCCACAGAAGAGAACATCACAAAGCTACCTCTGACATCGCTTCTAGTGACCTCTGGTCCACACAATAAAGGGAAGCACATTCCATCCCACTCTGAACATGAGAGTAATGTCCGTCGCATGAAAGTTGAGCCGATATTGGACTTGGTCAAATTAGCAGGAAAGTTTGATCACCAAGCACGTGCATCAATCGGTTGAACGTTAGTTTTTGGCATAGAGATCCGCAGAAAATATATATTTTTGGATCATCCGAGATTTTTAATCATCCGTAGCCATCCTCCCCGTCATTAGCGCGGATAATCGAGAGTCTACTGTAAATGCAAATTTGTCACCTTACTCTCCGGAGGACACGGCGGTCTGTTGTAGGGATTGCTGATGTTGCCGAGAAACGCGGCCGGTTTCTCCTTGACCAGGAGGTCGCGAGGAGTCTCGAGCGAGCCACAGCACAGAGCCAACTGAAACAGCTTCCGGGCCAGCGTGTCCTCTTTCACCTGCCCCAGGAAGTCCTGCACACACTGTCGGTGGAGACAACAAAGGACCCAAACCACGTGCAGCCATTTCGCACTCTTGGGACAAATAGAGGGTGAAACATGCATAGATGTCTGACCGATTTCAATGCCCACTCTTACTTTTGTCTTAACGTGACTGAATTTTGTAAAAGCGATGACCCTAAATGTTATAGAGGAGTGTTAATTCAGTGGTAGAGCAAGTATTTTGATACTGGTGGAAGTATCCACAGACTTGAAACGTATGGCGATTATCACTCATTCAATAATTCCGAGGACAAATGTATTGTGGGAAATCTTTGACAAATCTAAGCAGATGCATGAAGTCCAGATGCCATGGCCCCCACCTTCTTCAGCTTATTCACAAAGATGTCCTCGGCGTTCTGGAAGACCTGCAGCACGATCTTGGCAGCCGGCTGTGTCGTGAACTGTCGGCGGAGATCGGCGCTCGTCCCTGGCAAGGGGAACGACTCCAATAGGTATTTCTTGATCTTGTGTAGCCGGCCCTCCACCTCCTGCTTGATGTCGCACTCGATGCGAGCCAGATAACGGTCCATCGCCTCCCGCTCGCCTTCCTGGGCCTTGCCGATCACCTAAACAAGCAAAGCAAAGTGAGCAACCGTGGTGGCCACAGGTGCAGCGCAGTGCTGTAGTTGCGATGATGGAACACGTGATGGAGGAGTGGTTCAACGGCGAATGCACGGTGTGCTGGCAATGCACGATTGCAATCGAGAGATGGGGTTGGTGGATCATCCTAGCAGCAGTGGCTTGTGGCGAGCCATCTAACAAAGACAGTCACCGCATCACTCGCTTCTGCGGCCAACTGGAATGCTCTTCCTTCTGATATTAGGAAGCCACTTTTAAATAGAGATTGAAAACGCTTTTTGTGTTCAGTGTGTTGTCCTTCTCCACACCTTTGATTAGCACAATTGGTTACGAACACTGCGAAAGAAGTTCACCATACATAAATGTGGTTTTACCCAATCCAGTAATTTCAGAGATTTGCAAATTTAGATGGTGACACCGACACACGTCCTCTTCATTTATGAATAATATCACGGGATTTTTTTGTTTTTACATTATTTGTGGAAATTCAGTTTTTATTAATACACCCGCAGTATTAACTAGGGCGACCCCTGGGCTTGAATCGCGAACCTCTGAAACAAGCGACAAATGCACAACCACTCGGGAAAGTAGATTTCTGGAAGAAGCAATACAACCCGTTGCAAACATGACAGTAATTTGAAATGTAGCACTGTACATCACAACAATTTGAAAGGCGTTAGAGATTTGAAACTAACCAAAAAGAAAGGGGGAAAATAAATCTATTTTTACATAATACAGGTTTTTTTTTGGGTAAGATCACGTAAATATATAAATGTCGGTAAACCGACCACCACCCGACACAGATAATTAGTAAAGTTTGTCACTTAAACAGAACATGCCAATTTGTTACCAGTACAGCACACCGGTTGTGTGTTCGAGTAAAGCCACAACATTTACAATCTGAGTACGACGTTTCGCCAGTAATTGCAAACAGTATCATCAGGAGGCAGCCAGATTTGTGGATGTTTTCATGTATATTTATTTAAATCTATATTTAAAAAACTGAACGAGAAACTGGAACATTATTTTGATTTAAAGCTTTCGTGATTGCAGGGATTCATATCCTTGGTTCTGTCGGTAAAGTCACGTAGAAAAATGAATAAATTAAATAATAGAATTCTACGTTTCGATTGCAACACAAGCAATCGTCATCAGGTAGAAAACAAACCTAGTGAACTTAGAAATACAATTCAATCCAACACAGAGAGTCGGTTAACACAACAGTCAGCACCTCACCTGGTTGATTACATTCTTCCAAAGATTACTAAATTTTAGAGAGATACGAAACACAAACAGGGGACACACAGACAGACACACAAGCAGAGAATGACAACAGAGACACACAACAAAGACACAAAATATAGACACACAACATAGACACACACAGAGACACACAAGTAGAGAAAAACACAGAGACACACAACATAGACACACAAGCAGGGAGACAACACAGAGACACACAACATAGACACACAGTGTGTCTATGTTGTGTCTATCTGTCTGTGTTTCGTATCTCTCTCATGTAGTAATCTTTGGAAGAACGTAATCAACCAGGTGAGGTGCTGACTGTTGTATTAGCCGACTCTCTGTGTTGGATTGCATTGTATTTCTAAGTTCACTAGGTTTGTTTTATCTTTCATTTGTACTTGATGATTGCTTGTGTTGCAATCGAAACGTCGTATTCTATTATTTAATTGCTTTTCTTTCTCAGTGACTTTACCGAAAGAACCAAATAGAAATTCAAATATTGATAACTACAACCAAAGCCCTTTGAAGAGTCGTATCTTCAAATCAAATGGCAGAGCAAAAAGAGTTTCATTATTTTCAGTTTCCATTCTAACATTTCCGAACCTGTGGGCTCATTGCTTGCAGATTAAACACTCAACACGAGTCATCATTATTGAGTTCTTGCGGTTTCAGTGGCACATATCGCACAATATCCAGTTTTGCCATCGTCTGTTGTGCAAAATATCGTAGCTTGATCATCTATCTTAAGTAAATTATTCCTGTTAAATGAAGATTAACAAAAGCGCAATAATTGAGGTTGGTGCATAAAAAGCTCCTTAGGAAAAAACGGCTCTGGGGCCTAAACTACTATCACGTTTAAACATATAAACTGCACGTATACATCAATACACACGTCGCGTAGCATCATTATTTACCTCACCTTTAACAACAACGACGACGACGACGAACACAAACACGAGTAAAAGTGTAAATATTAGTGAGCGTGCGACTGACGTGCACGTGGCTGAGGGCCCAACCCACGCTGAGCGGTGACGCGCCGCGTTCAGTGCCGCGTCACGGATTGGCGCCTCGCGTGCACAGAGCGAGGCGGGCAGAGGCAGAGGGGGGCGGGGCGGCGTTGCCTAGGCGACGTCGTCAACAACAACCGCCATTGGCTACAAAGTGGAGGTGACGTCACCACGCTTGTGCTAGGCTAGGTGCACGTTGAGGCTACCACGTGTTGAGTGTCGAAAGTTTATGGGGCAAAGGTCGTGGGTCAATTGGTTTGATTTCTATGCAAATAAACCAGTCTCCAACGTATGCACATTTAGATCCGCATTCGGCCGCCAATGGAACAGGTGGAGTGCAAAAGCAAAGTGGATGTACTGATTGTATCTTCATTGCGGGACTCATCCAGCAGTGGAGTGACATGGGCTTCAGGTATCCACGTGTAGACGGGCAATAAACACTGGGGTCACCTAGCGATAAATGTTTGCCGGTGCACATTGGGACCGGCTCACACGTCACTGGCCCCAGGCAGCCCCCAGCCACTGGCGTGCAACGCAGCGAAGGGAATCTCCCACCAATGAGAACCACGCACAACCCAGGGTGCAGTCCTATAACTTGGACTCGCAAACACAACAAAACCGGTAGCTGTCAACCCACACGGTTTACCCGTATTTTGTTGGGGGAAAGTGAGTTTTCAGGTCCATACGGCACATAGCCGTTTCAAAACGGGCAACCTTTGAGTTAAGTCTATTTGTGTATGCTTCTCCCTTGTGATGGGACTATGTAGGATGCACGTTGAGATTAAAAAGGGGCACGGGGTGACCAACAAGGTCTGAATGTGTCTGTAATAAGGTAGGCAATGATAAGGGGTTGCCAGCCATGCAAACCCCACAATACAAAAAGCCAAACGGCCAGCAACAACAAAAAATACTACATAACTGTCCAATGAGTAATTAGATAATTAAGATCATAGAAACACGTTCCTTAAATTGATCAAGTTTATTGTTGCAAGAGTTTGGGGAAATAGGAAGACCGGGTGGGGATTCCAGAGTGGAGCAGTGCAAACTGATGAAGCTGAAAAGAGTGAGGTGACCTGCATGATGGTGAGCGGGTGGGTGAGTAAATGGGTGAGTGTTTGAGTAAACGAGTGGAGAAGTGTGTGATAGGGTAATTGAGTTAGTGACCGGATGCGTGGGTGACTGAATGAGTGGGTTACTGGATTAATGGGGTACTGGATGAGTGGGTGAGTGGATGAGTGGGTGAGTGGATGTGTGGGTGATTGAATGGGTGAATAGATGATTGGTTGACTGGATGAAGGGGTCACTGGATGAGTAAGTGACGAGATGAGTGCGTGATAGGATGATTAAGTGAGTGGGTGACTGGATGAGTGTGTGATAGGGTTATTGAGTACGTGACTAGATTAGTGTGTACTAGGGTAATTGAGTTAGTGATTGGATGAGTGGGTGACCGAGTTGTTTAGTTGAGTGCGTTGCTGTGAACTGCAGTGAGGCGTGGTGGTTGAACGCGGAGTGGAAGAGACGAAGCGGTCAAAGTGTCTGGTAGACCGAGTCCCTTAACGTGGGTGGAGGGGGGAATCAACTAGGTGAAGTTCACTGCAACATTCACCACGGTGGTGGTAGTAGTCGCAGCGAAAAATGAGTGATACTGATGCGCGTGGAAAGATGCATTAATGACAGGGCTGAATGAAGGTTGAGGCGAGGCGAGGATGCGAGGTGGTGTAGAGGAGGCGAAGAGGAGGGTAGAGGAGGTGAGGAGGTGACGTGGCATAGTGAGGAGGCGAGGTGGCATGGTGAGGAGGCGTAGAGGAGGGTGCCCCGCTCTTGGCGTTGATCTTGGTGAACACGTGTCCGCGCCCCGTCTCGTAGCTCTGCCCGGCACTGATGCAGCCTCCACCGGCCGCAGCGCCCAGCGGCCTCGCCGAGTCCTTGCCCAGCTCCGCTCTGAGCAAGCTCTCCATTGTGCACCGTCTGCTCGCAGCGACAAACACAACGATAAACTACCCCTGCCCCCCCCCCCACCGTGGCCTCTAACAGACTTATTTCCTATGGAGAGGTGATTTCTTTAAACAAAAGGAAGGAACAGCAATGGGCTCTCCTTTATCTCCTGCTATAGCGAATCTGTACATGGATAACTTTGAAGCAAGAGCACTTGCTTCAAGTACATTAAAACCATCTTTTTGGTTTAGTTGTCTGCCCACATGGTAAGGATACACTTCATGAATGAATGTCTAAATCATCTCAATTAAAAAAACCCGGCCATACAGTTGACCATGGAAATGGAGGTGAATAACACACTCCCTTTCCTTGGATATTTTGCTCGGACGAGGCCTAAATGGTAAAATAACACACTGCGTTTACCGAAAGGGAACCCCGCACAGAAATCATCTCTCATCAAGACGCTCATACATCAGGCTAAAACAATGTCAGATGGTGAAAGTCTGAGGAGAGAGATTAAACATGTCAAAGAAGCGCTATGATTGAATGGCTACAATAATGCTCAAATTAACAGAGCAGTGAATACCAAACCTAGATCGACCAGCAATACTGCTGAAAGCGATCAGATTATTAAAACAATAAAAATACCATTTATCGCGGGAGTAACTGACAAATTAGTTCAAGTTTTGGAAAAGCAAAAAATCTAAGTAAGATTTGGAATGGTACACAAAATTTTAAAAAATTGTATCTTGTACTAAAGATGAATTGCCTAAGTTATCAACATATGGTGTCTATCGGATTAATTGCTTATGTGGCAGATGTTATATTGGACAGAAGGGACATAACATTAGCGTAAGACTAAAAGAACACCAAATAAATATTAAACACTCTCAAACATAACTGTTGGAAGTTGCAGAACATGCTTTCCAACAACGACACTCAAATTATTTTGATAACAATTAAGTTTTGTGTAAAACTAATTATTACTGGCCAAGACAAATTCGCGAATCCATTGAAACTGACAGAAATACAAAATAATTTTAACCGCTCTGACAGCTACAGGCTTAGTGCGGCTGGAAGCGTGTTATTAAGAAATTGTGATTGTAAGATGAGGAGATGAAGGCAGAAGAAGACGTGGGGCGATGTGGTGATGCGGTCGAACGTGGTGGCCCGTGGAGCGGAGGGAGAGATGGCGCGGGACGGGGCGGTGTGGAGAAGGTGGCAAGGACGGCGGACCCCACGTGAGTGGGACAAACGCGTGGAAGAAGAAGACATCTTACATTTATCATTACTTATAGAGGAAACATACTAATTAAATGATTACTAATCAATTATATAATTTATACTTACGCGATCTAACCCAAAAACCGTGGTTATGAAATTAGGACAATTTATTAAATATATTGTATACAAGAAAATACAGCAATTGACTAAAAATATTCGGCAATAGATGTTACCTCGCAGCAGTGAAAGTGACGGAATTTCATCATGGAAATGTCCGCGGCACAAAACCTTGAGTTCATCGCCCCACACGTGGTACCTCAGCCTCAGGATTAAATAAATCATCACGAAGTTCTCCGTGTGCATCGTGCGCGCTTCAAATCCGTAGTTGGGCCGCTGTCTTGGCACCCAGCCAGCCGCCTTCTCTTCTTGGGGCAGTCGGAGTCCAGCGCGCTATCGAAGGGCACGTGGTGAACGCTCAGGACGTGTCTCTTGAGCTGCGACTTCTGTGTCGCTCTGTACGAGCAGTCACTGCACGGGAAGGGCTTTTCCTCTGGAACACAAGACATCCACCATTGAGCACACGCACGCGATAATCCATAATTTATTCATCACCATGCAGTGGATGCCATAACATCACTATGTACATGGGACGTTTTATCAATCACGGTTGCTGACCTCAGGCCAGTGGCGGCTCGTCAATAGAGGGCGCAGGGGCGCCGCCCCCATCAAGATTCAAGAATATACATATACAAAAATTATATAAAAATACATAAATAAAATATTTTTTTCATACGATGTGCCGGCTGGTAGTAAGAAAAGCATCAGCATTTAATAAAAACTGGCTTTAATCGGTCAACTATTTTCTATGTTTTTCAATGTGTTTCATGCGGGGCGCCGGACAAATGGATGTCTATGTGATACTTTAAATTTTCGGACAGCATGTGACCTGAAGCTGGTCTCTAATTGGTTTCTTAAAGATTCTCCTCGGGGCGCAAGTCGTTGCGTCCCTGGCCAATCAGAATTGGATACATGTTATTTTATCCAATCTGATTGGTTCTCGTCACCTGTCATTCAAATTTACGCTCTGGGCCACTACTGTGAGTGCGCAGGCGACACCACTTCGACACTTGCTAGGCTGATCAAATTTTTTGTGTAAACAATGGCAGCAGTTCATCCAAATTCTGTAATTTATTTACAAAAAAACCCTTTCACAAGGCTTTCGCTGGAAGAAATAAAAAAGATAAAGGATCTCGGACCGGACCAACCCGATTTACAAATCCAGCAGCAGGCCAGTGACAGAGGACGAAGCTACACACGAAGCTTCACCCGCGCTTGTTATGAGAAACGGAGGTGGCTGGCTGGATGTGATGTTAGCAATTCTCTTTTTTGTTTTCCCTGTCTTTTATTTCAAAGTGTCGGCACTGAAGTTTTGTGGACAACGACGGGGATAAGAGACCTCAAACATCTCTCTGACAAATGCAAACGTCATGAAAGTAGCCGCAGCCATATTGATAATAGCATGAAACTAACGTTTTTATGTTCAAGTAGGAAACATGCTTTTTGGTACTTTGGTCTGAAATGTATATAAAAGAGAAACATTTATGTTCAAGTAGGAAACATGCTTTTTGGTACTTTGGTCTGAAATGTATATAAAAGAGAAACATTTATGTTCAAGTAGGAAACATGCTTTTTGGTACTTCTTTTGGTCTGAAATGTAAATAAAGATCATCAAAATTTATATTCAAGTAGTCAAAATGGTTTTTGGTACTGCTTTATATTTATTTGCCCCCCTCAATAAAATAAAAAAAATGCACCCCCCCAAAAATAAATATCACCAGCCGCCACTGCCTCAGGCCCAAAGGCCCAAAATGCCAGCAACAAATACCTCCAATTAGCACGGTTGGCTACGTATGCTACGAAAGAAGTTCAACATACGTACAAATAGTAGAAAAGCAAGATACTGATTTCCTGAAAAATATCAAAAGAACACATTTTTGGGGCTTATTTTGAAGCCACAACATTTTGCACTTCTTCGTATGGTTGATATTGATGCAGAGCAACAACTATAATTTAACACTGAGGTGGTTGAGCCAGATTATTCTATTACAGCTCATTAATTACGCAATAATTACCTGCAATAGAACGAGTAAATGTGCATGGAAGTTAGGTGTTTGTACAATGAAGAGGAAATTCCCATTATGGAAATGACTCGGTCTATACATTTAACAATGTTCCATAAATTGACCCACTTGTTGAAAAAAAATTTACCCCGGTTAAGAAATTAACAGACACGTTTTGGAATTTGTCAAACAATGTATTTTGCTCAGTTTTATTCCCATCGTGCTATTGGCTCCATGTCATGAGATGAAGTATCCCTGTGCAACTCTCACACAGCAGTGAACCACCTCAAGTAAGGGAACAGCTCGTGGAAGGAGATATCATTGAACTACTCATGACATTCCTTCTTGACCGTTTATTATCCACTCGGAGGTTTTGCAATTTCCTACATGCCACGCAACAACAGAAGTGTTTGCTGGAAGAAGTGTTTGGTAACTGGATAAGACCATCAATGAGAAGCCAGTTTAAGCATGGCTCAGTGACTGAAACCCAGAGTTTAACCCAACATCCGAGCAGCACCACATCAGATCTCTAGACTCCTCAGCACTGGCATACAAATATGGTCAGCACATGCGTGCATTACTTCATTTGTGAAATTATGAATTACACCCAAATGAAATGTAGTGTGTGCATTACTCGGACGTACCCAAAGGTGCCAGGTTGGGTTCATCCACCTTGGGGATGCTCTGCTCCACGCAGCCTCCTGCTTCCGTGCAGTCCATCCTCTTGATGTCCGAATTCTGGCTGTTGCTACTGCTGCAATTGGTTACGCTGGTGGTGGTCTTTCTTCTTTTAATGGACTTACGTCCACTTCGCTTCTCCTTCTTCTGCTGCAAGGCCATCAACACTTTCATGCTCGTAATAGGATCGAGAGCAGCGTATGGTTTATTCTCACTGACTGGTGAAGCAGTTTGTTGACTTGGAACTAGGCCAAAGCATTCAAGAAAATTGGATTTCACGTCATTTATCTTAACGCCACTATCTTTTGTCGAAGCGTAATCATGTTCAAGCTTCGGTCTGTACAAGAACTGTGCGTGAAGACTTTCATGAGTTTTCAGGATTTCAATAGGACATAAAAATCCGCAGACTGAGCACATCTCATAGGGCGACGGTGGCTTCAACACCGCATTGGCAAAACTGCCGTTATTCACCAAGCCTGGTGCACCCTTTATCAAATAATCCTTTTCGTGGGTCTTCATGTGCCTTTTGAATTGTCCTGGCTGATCAAATCTCCGTCCGCATATGCCGCACCACTGGTCATGGGTCTCCTTGTGCGTTTTTACGTGGGAATCTAGGCACCATGGCAGTTGGAATTTTTTCCCACAAACGTTACAAGAACTTAGTTTTTTCCCTCTAGTAACTCGATCGGATTGAGTTGGGGTGAAGATGGGTGCTGGTGAAGCGCCATCGATGGTCAAGGCGATTCTCCCAGCACCACTATGACTCGCAGCGGAGTTGTTCTCGCACATCTGAAACAAAAGACAAAGGTCACCCGTGTCATGGGTGTACTCACAAAGGCATACTTAAGGTGACGTAAGATTCATATATACTAGAACGCATTATACCAGAACTCCAAAATGTTGCAGTTCCTGTCATGTACGATTTTATTCCTCTCATCCACCCAAATAAGATTTTGTTTGACAACAATGACTAACTACCTCCATTTTCCTAATGTTACCCACCAAATAGGCCTTTCTGTATAAACACACCAACAATATAATGGTGGCACCACACGTTCAGTCCACTATTCACAACACTCTGACTCGCAATCTCCAAAGAAGATTGTAATATCATTTCTGTACGAGGGCCCGTCAAAAAGTTTTGAGAATGGACACTTTTTTACAAACAACTACGTAAAACAGTCTTCGATAAAAGTACAGTCTAGTACTATTAATCGCACTAATAAGTCAACGTCATTTCTCTCATGCTAATTATTACAATGTTAACCCGTTTCCCAGGAAAGCCTCATTGAGTCTAAGTACTGCATTTTCAGAAAGGTCCCATTGCATTGAGATGTTTGTGTGAGTGGAACCCAGAGAGACCCCACCTTGCATATGGGGAAATAACACAACTCCGCACAGACAGATTGAACCCACAAACTCAAAGCATTCCCTGTTCAACAAAGCATTCAAATCAAGTTGTATTCTTTTTACCACAGTGCTTTATGGAATCCTCAAGAATAAATGTATTTCTAGAAGTATTAAACTATACTTGAAGATGTGTGAGAATGTAATTCTGCAGATGCAAGCACAGGCAAACTCGTGTCTGCATATAGTTTCTGGGCCTCCTCACTTCACCAAACCCGCATTGACCGGCATGGTGAAGTATGGTTAAACAACTCCCACGAACGACATGGTGTGGGGGAGGCCTCTATCAAAACGCCGGATCGACAAAGGGCTGATACATGTCACGACATTGTTCGTTAAGACCGTTCTCTAGTCAGAACAAGCCGTCTATGTAGAGTTGTAGACAATAGAGTGCACGACACACGTGTACACAATGTGTGTGTGCGTATATTCAGCGTGTGTATCACGTAATAATTATATAAGGTCGCGATTATGCTCAAAACGAACCAAATGTATAACATCACGAATAACTTTGGAGGTCTGCGGAGCCTTAACAATATTTGAAGTGGACACTGACTCTTGCCACGAGTTCTTATGAACTATAAACTAAACTATAAACTATTTCTATTTTACCAGATCAGGTCCACAGAGCTTTATAGCTCTTATCAGAAGCGACCTGGCCACAAACGACAGCTCAACTTAGTGGCTAATATCATGTGGACATTTATAGCAGCCAAGTACTCTTCTAAACTCACGTTTCTAAATGTGGAGGGGAAAGCCGAAGGACCAGGAGAAGAATCTATGCGACCACGGGGGAAATAAAAATATACAAATACAGAGCAGGCGTCAGGGTCGGGATGGAACCTCCACGCTGCTGTAGGCCTGCCGAGGTAGTTAACATCTCGCCACCGCGGCGCCCCTGATTAAAAGCCTAGCCGTGTCTAGCAAGGTTATTGACGCATATCACTCGACTCACGGCACCACAAGTAATGTATTAAGCAAATCAAACAATAATAAAGTAGAGAGGCGGTACTTACATTTAACAATGTTGTTGTTAACTTTAAAAGGAGCGCGCTTCTCGGGGTTGGAGTCCAGGGTTCGCGTTCTCCTCTGCAAATGGTCAGCGCAGGGTGAGACGCCACGCCCCCTTTGGTTATTGCACGCCCCTACGTAGGCGCGAGACTCCTCCCACTTCCTGGATAAGCCACGCCCATCGCGGCTATGCCCCGCCCACTGTCGGTCAAGCCACGCCCCCACGGATCGGGCCAAGATCACTCCACGGTTAAAGCCCCACATCCACAATCGGAATCTTTATTCACAGACAGTCCTCGACTTACGAACGCCCAAATTACAAACAGCCGCACTTCAAAACCAACTGGCATGAAATATAAATTATTTTATATCGCCTGACAACGCGAACTCGCGCTTGTGAGTGAGTGTGAGTGAGACAGTGAGATAGTGAGAGGTCGACTCAGCCTCAGATGAGTACCTGGTGCGGTGTGGAGTGAACATCGCTACTGAGGGAGACAAAGGCGATCGTGGAGGAGAATCCTCCACGTGCTCACCGACACTCACCACGCATCTCACCAACCTCACTCACCAACCCAATCACACCTTACCAACCGCGTTCACCTCTCAAATCCCACCTGGCAGCATCTGCACGCCACGTTGGTGGCCAGCAGATGGCAGCATCTCCACGCCATATTCTTTACGTCGATAGAAAATTAAAATAATAAAATAAAATTAAAAATACAAATCATGAATTGAAAATAATACAAGTTTTTATTATTTTAAATTCATTATTTTAAATTAAAAGTTGTATTTCATTACTTTTATTTTCATTTTCTAACTACGTGACTTTCCTGAAAGAACCAAGAATATGAATGTGGGTTTTTTGCTTTAATTATTTTAAATTTCATATTTTTATTTTGTATTTTTATTTTATTTGATCATTTTTATTTTCTATCGACGTTACTTTACCGAAAGATCCACCATAACCCTAAAGGAGGCCATGATAGTCAGATGGCTTGCAAAGAACCTCTGTCTTGGAGGTTCTTTGCAAGCCATCTGGCTACCATGAGAGGTTCGTTCATGAGGTAATCCACATATACAAACACAGAGACAATTTCAACCGAGAAGATGGCTTCTGGCTTAGCAATCATTGGAAGGATTTAATCAACCATTTCGGGTCTTAATTGATTGTGTTCACGATTACGGTGACTTTCAGACCGCATTCCATTTTCTACTCCCCCCTTCTCTTTTCCGAACATAGATGGACTCGTCCATCTGGCAAACTGCCAAATCGCTGTCCTTGGTGCTAATGTTAGGAAAGACCAACACTTTTTTCAAATTTTCTTTCTGTGGATTTCACACCTGATGATGATTGCTTGTGTTCCAGTCGACTTTACCGAAATAACAAAGAACATGAATCCCTGCAGTCACGAAAGCTTTAAATTAAGAACATTGTTAAATGTCAGTAGCGCCTCTCTACTTTATTGTTTTGTTTAATACATCACTTGTCGTGCCGTGAGTCGAGTGATGCGAGTCAATAACCTTGCTAGACATGGCTAAGTTTTTAATAAGGGGCGCCACGGTGGCGAGATGTTAACTACCTCGCCAGGCCTACAGCAGCGTGGAAGTTCCATCCCGACCCTGACAACTGCTCTGTATTTGTATATTTTTATTTCCCCCGTGGTCGCATAGACTCTTCTTCTGGTCCTTCGGCTTTCCCTTCGACACATTTAGAAACGTGAGTTTAGAGTACTTAGTTGCTATAAATGTCCACATAAGCCACTTCGTTTAGTTTTCACTTCTGGCCAGGTTTCTTCTGAAATAGAGCTACATGGCTCCGTGGCCCTTACCTGGTAAAATACAAATCGTGGCAAGGGTCAGTGTCAACTTGAAATGTTCAGGCTCTGGAGACGTCGAGAGTTGTTCGTGATGTTTGAACATAATCGCGACCTGATGTAATTGTGCATGTGATACACACACTGAACGTACGCACACAAACATCGTGTACACGTGTGCCGCATCGTCTTTCTACATAGAATTCTCGTATTGGCTAGAGAACGGACTTACCATACAATGTCGTGACATATCAGCCCCTTGTCGATGCAGCGTTTGATAGAGGCCTCCCCCACACAATGTCAGTCGTGGGAATTGTTTAATCATACTTCACCACGCTGGTCAATGCGGGTTGGTGAAGTGAAGAGACCCAGAAACTACATGCAGATTCAAGTTGGCCTGTGGTCGCATCTGCGACATTACATTCTCATTTGCAAATAAATGACACATCTTTCAGAATAGTTTAATATAAAGATGCATTTATACTTAATCATTCTATACAGTACAACGGTAAAAAGAAAACAACTCGGTTTGAATTATTTATCGAGTGTG
The DNA here is from genome assembly GCF_965212315.1 of Lampetra planeri. Lineage (NCBI taxonomy): Eukaryota > Metazoa > Chordata > Hyperoartia > Petromyzontiformes > Petromyzontidae > Lampetra > Lampetra planeri. The sequence continues at coordinate 8,747,692 of NC_136141.1, forward strand.
GGTAGAATCTGTGCAGAGTTGTGCTATTTCCCCATGTGCAAGGTGGGGGGGGGGGTCTCTCTGGGTTCTACTCACCAGAGGTGTGGACTCGAGTCATGTGACTTGGACTCGAGTCAGACTCGAGTCATGAATTTGATGACTTGCGACTCGACTTGGACTTGCATAACAATGACTTTGTCCCACCTATGAGATGTGGACTCGAGTCATGTGACTTGGACTCGAGTCAGACTCGAGTCATGAATTTGATGACTTGCGACTCGACTTGGACTTGCATAACAATGACTTTGTCCCACCTCTGCTACTCACACAGAGCCAAACGCTCATTAATGTAATTGCCAAATATCTCAATGCAATGGGAAACTTCTGACAAAAATCAGTCTTTAGACTCAATGAGGCATTCCTGTGTAAATAGTTAACATTGTAATAATTAGCATGAGCAATAATGAAGTTCACTTATGAGTGCTACGAATAGTACTATACTGGACTTTGAATTAAGACAATTTTACATAGTTTTTAGGAAAAAAGTGTCCAGTCTCAACACTTTTTGATGGGCCCTCATGCAGAAATTATATTGCAATCTTACATGAGGATTGGGAGTCAAGTGTGTCACGAATAGGGACTGAAAGTATGGTGCCATAATTAGCTTGCTGTTGTGTATATACAGAAAGGATCTCTGGTGGGTAGCATTGGGAAAATGGAGATAGTTAAGTCATTGCTGTTCATATACAAAATCTTACTTGGGTGTTGATGTTGAGCTTTCGTGACTGCAGAAATCCATACTCTTTGGTTCTTTCGGTAAAGCCACGTAAGTAAAATAAATAAGTAAATAATATATCACGACGCTTCAATCGCAACACAAGCGGTCGTCCTCAGGCAGAAAAAAATAATCTGCTGCATCTCCGACCAGCGCCACTTAGCCAGTGAACTTGAGCACATATGTAATGGGTTCCGGAGACACTTGTAGAGGTAACTTCTTTATTACGATACAACACTCCAACAGTCCTGATACTCTGTTACAGCCTAGGGACACAGCCTACTCCGAGCGTGCCTGACTGGCTACGCTCTCGGGTCCTCCAGGCTACAATTACCCTAGGGGAGGCTACCTGACCCGACTCAGCCAAGGTCCGGGTCTAGACTCTGGCTTCCTCGGAACTCGCCCTTCCAAGGACGTAGAGCCGGGAGTCCCAGAGTCCCACCACTGGCCCGCACAGCGTCCCGGCTCTTACAAGCGGGACGAGGGGGTCCAGGGTCCTAAGCTGGCTGGTATTGGGTATTGAGCTGCGACTGGTCCCGATCGGCTAGGGAGCGGCCCTTTTATCCCTCTTGCCCATCGAGGGGTGGGGTTGTGTGGGATCACAGATCCCCCACAGCCCACCGTTGGTGGCGCCAAGGGGCTTAGCTGTCTGGGTTGTCAGGGATTCTAAGGCCTGGCGACGAGGGCTTAGCTGCCTAGGATCCTAGAGCTCCCAGCAGCCCCCCCCCCCTCTTGGGCTGGCACAGTGGCCTCTCCCCTGGGGGTCCGAGGTACCTGCAGATGGGCCCTGTCCACCACTGCCGGTAAGTGTGGCCCATCTACGGCACTACACATACACCAAGCCCTCAAGATGAATGAATACTCAGACCGCACAATCTGCAAAGCTGTATCTCCAGCCATGGGGAGGCAACCATCTGAGGACCCAATCAAAACCATCACTTTGCCATACATAGCAGGTGTCACCAAAAATATTTCCAAAATCTTAAACAAACACAAGATCCAGGTCCAATTCAATATAGTACACAAAATCCGTAATTTGATCCCAACTGTGAAGGATGTCATTCCTGACATGTAATACCCTTGTGTCTACAAACTAAGTTGTGTCTGCGGTAGCAGTTACATTTGGGAAACTCGGACCGTGTTCGCGAACACAAGGCAGATGTGAAACACGGCAGAACCGATACCTCTGCCGTGGATGATCATTGTTATAACGCAGTGGGCTCGCACGATATTGTTTCTTCCGAGACCAAGGTACTCTACAAACGTTCGGGCTACCATCAAAGATTTGTCCATGAAGCCATCCATATATAGAAACACGGAGACAATTTCAACCGAGAAGATGGGTATAAGCTGAGCAATAATTGTAACGACGTTATTAACCAAGCAAAGTCGTAACTTTCTGTGGTGCTTCCATCCTTCCTGCCGTTTGGCTGTTATCTCCGACTCTCTGAGTTGCATTACCCTGTTGGGTGCCTCGGCATTAACAGGCTGGGGTCTCACTAACATGGCCACCTCTGCTCCCTGAGCCTCGATGTATCGATGGTTCTGGCTGTGTGATGGGCTGTGTGTCTCACTAGCACGACCACCGTTGCGGTAGTTCTCTTGCGTTGACGTGCTTGCCTCTCACAGCGCAGTTGTCAGCGCCGCAGCTTGTTACACATAGACATGACATTAACTTGCTAATCTCCCTAATCTCTCTGCCTAATCTCTCGCATCAACATAGTGCTAATCTCCCATTAACACTGCTGTTGTGTGCATATGCAAGCACGATACTCTTATGCGGCGACGGAAACTTATTTCATACTAATCTCTCTCCATAATCTCCCCCATTAACACAACTGACATGCTTGCATCCGGGGATGGAATTCCTTTCCAGCTCAGACCCCACCAGCTTGCCCTTCGCCACATATTTAACATCTTGTTGTAACAGCTCTCTCGCTGGTTCAGCAGTTCTACTGCTGGATTATTTTTCCGCCTGTTGACGACTGCTTGTGTTGCGATCGAAATGTCGTGATATATTATTTTTAATTTTATTTTTCTACCTACGTAACTTTACCGAAAGAACCAAAGGGTACTTAGTTGGGTGGATAAGGAGTCAAATAGATAGGATCTGCACTATTGAGGAGTTCTGTTATAATGACTTTACCGAAAGAACCAAAGAGTAATCCCTGCAGTCACGAAAGTTCCAAATTAAGACTGTTATAATGAATCGTGTCACCTTATGTGTAGAGCAGGGGTGTCCAAACTTTTTGCAAAGAGGGCCAAATTTGATAAAGTGAAGATGCCCGGGGGCCAAAAGTTCCTTCCGACATTTTTACCAAAAAAGTTACGTGAAAACACACCGTTATAAAACAATTATCATTGTCACAATTACCTTTATTTTTCAAATGACAATGTAACCAAATATAAGCTGCTCAGGCAGACGTGAACAACTCTAAATACACAATTCTGCCTTTCATTCAGCCAGATAACATTTAACAAACTGTATAGAATACTTTAAATTACCATGAGTTAAATGAATTTGCCTCATGAACATTTTAAACGGGAGTTATAAGTAATGCAAAGTGGTCTGTTATCATTAAACTTTAAAACAAGTGAATTTTGTCTTTTTTAAGATCTTTCAGAAAGCAAGAGTTTGTGTCACATCTACAGGTACATAACATCAACAGTTATAGCCAAATCTTATTCAAGAGTTTAATAAAAACAAGTGCCATAAGTCCAAGTGCATTAGTGTGCTTTAGGCTTTTCACTGTTAATAGTGACAGATGTTACCGTTCAAAACACTCAATTTCAGATTGATCAAGGAACAGATAACTTGCTGACACTAATGAGAAGGGTGATACTGAGATCTACATTTCAGTAAAGAGACCAGATCAGGCTTGAGGGCAATGGTTGAGATGCATAAAATGCCACGCAATTTGGAGTCACTCATCCTTGATCTAAATCGGTTCTTATTTAAGTTCATGACTTAGAATGTTTGCTCACACAAATATGTAGAACCGAATAACATCAGCATTTTATTAGCGAATGACCGCATTTTTGGAAACCTGCTTTTGTCCAGTCAACAAGAGAACACTGCTGGTGTTTCCCGCAGCACTCATCGTCAAACTGCAGCTCAATGAGCTCCAGATGCAGCTGTGGAGAAGCATCATCAGGGTCCACGGAGATGGGAGAAGAGAAAAGCGCAACATGTCCTTTTCAATAACTGCAAAGTCCCGAAAGCGTTTGTTAAATTCCACAGAAAGAGATGCGATAGCTGTTGCATTTGCGCACCAATGTTGTCCTGTGATAAACTGTCAATGACCCTTTTAAAGCTGGGAAGTGCGCGGTGCAGGGCTCTGTTTGGGACAAGTGTCTTTGGAAAAGTTGCAGTTTGGTTCCAAAGGCCTTGGTGTGAGCATATAGCTGGCTCACCACTGCATCTTTCCCTTGAAGATTAACATTCAGCGCATTCAGCCAGAGAGCATTAGAATGGTGCTGCCACCGTGTTGCAGAAAGAGGAATAACATCTTTAAAGTTTAATGATTTATTTATTATGACAGAGCTAGCGAGCCATAAATAACACATTATAAGACCGAAGCTGCGGGCCGTATGAACTCTGACCGCGGGCCGTGATTGGCCCACGGGCCGGACTTTGGACATGCCTGGCGTAGAGGTATTACGTAGAGGGGTCTAGCAAGCCGTTACGTTGGGGTGTCTACATCAACGTCCGCATACAGCCCCGCCCCTCGGGGGGGCAGTTGGGTATATAAGGCGGTGCGCGAGAGAGCTCGAGGCAGTCGTTGGAGCAGAAGAACCAGTGAAGACTGAAGACCAGCTAGCTAGCCCTGGGACTACCCTGACTCGCTGCTCTTATAAGAGCCGAGCAGGGCAAGCCAGGGGCGACCTCAGAGCAGCGAGGTCTGTGTCCTTGTGAGGGCCAGGCTCGTGTGGCTGAGGGTCGGACCTGAGCCGAAGCTGGGCCAGGTCAGTTAGCCTCTACTAGGATGGTCTGGGTTAGAGGAGTGTAGGAGCTAACGGGGAAACGTTAGCCAAGGGACACTGCCTCGGATAGACCAGGTGAAGGGGCCGTTACCCCTTCCTGTGTTAGGGTGCGCTACGTACTGTATAGTACCCATTTATTAATAAATACGTGTTGCCTCCGTCAAACGTCTCCTGCGCTACTTACGCCGTTACATATGTATGCATTTGTGAGTCCACATATGACACAGGTGTAATGCGCTTGACCTTTGTCTTTTGTTTCAGATATCCGAGAGCAACTCGGCTGTGAGTCATGGTGCTGGAAGAATTTCCTTTACCATCGATTGCACTTCACCAGCACCCATCTTAACCCCACCTCAATCCGATAGAGTTACTAGAGGGAAAAAACTCATCTCTTGTGACGTTTGTGGGAAAAAATTCCAACTGGCATGGTGCCTAGAGTCCCACATGAGAATGCACAAGACTGGTGGACAAAGCTGCAACATCTGCGATCAAAGCTTTGATCATCCCGACAAACTGAGAAGGCATATGGAGACCCACGTAAAGAACTCCGTGTCAAGGGGCGCACGTGGCATAGTGAATGACGACAATTTTGCCAATGCGGTGTTGAAGATGTGTGAGAGCGACTCGGCTGCGAGTCATGGTGCTGGGAGAATTGCCTTTGCCATGGATGGCAACAGCAGCAGCTTGTCGAATCCTGGTGGTGAGGAGGCAGAGTTGCAGACAATGGCACTTTTTGCAAAGGGCGCACACCTGCGTGCAACGAAGTTATTGCTATCACAGCAACCGCGCATGGAACGAAGGCGCATGCTGGGAAATGCCACGCCTCACCAGCGCCCGTCTCGACTCCACCTCACTCCGATAGTCACTAGAGAAAACAAATCTCTTGCCAAGTCTGTGGGAAAGCATTTTAACTGCCATCATGCCTCGAGTCCCACATGAGAACGCACCATTAAGTGTTACCCCTTCCTGTGTTAGGGTGCACTACGTACTGTATAGTACCCATTTATTAATAAATACGTGTTGCCTCCGTCAAACGTCTCCTGAGCTACTTACGCCGTTACATATGTATGCATTTGTGAGTCCACATATGACACAGGTGTAATGCGCTTGACCTTTGTCTTTTGTTTCAGATGTCTGAGAGCAACTCGGCTGTGAGTCATGGTGCTGGAAGAATTTCCTTTACCATCGATGGCACTTTACCAGCACCCATCTTAACCCCACCTCAATCCGATAGAGTTACTAGAGGGAAAAAACTAATCTCTTGTGACGTTTGTGGGAAAAAATTCCAACTGGCATGGTGCCTAGAATCCCACGTGAAAACGCACAAGGAGACCCATGACCAATGGTGCGGCATATGCGGACGAAGATTTGATCAGCCAGCAACTCGGCTGTGAGTCATGGTGCTGGAAGAATTTCCTTTACCAACGATGGCACTTCACCAGCAACCGTCTCGACCCTACCTCACTCCGATAGAGTCACTAGAGTGAGAAAACGAATCTCTTGCGACGTCTGCAGGAAAATATTCCAACTGGCATGGTGCCTAGAGTCCCACATGAGAATGCACAAGACTGGTGGACAAAGCTGCAACATCTGCGATCAAAGCTTTGATCATCCCGACAAACTGAGAAGGCATATGGAGACCCACGTAAAGAACTCCGTGTCAAGGGGCGCACGTGGCATAGTGAATGACGACAATTTTGCCAATGCGGTGTTGAAGATGTGTGAGAGCGACTCGGCTGCGAGTCATGGTGCTGGGAGAATTGCCTTTGCCATGGATGGCAACAGCAGCAGCTTGTCGAATCCTGGTGGTGAGGAGGCAGAGTTGCAGACAATGGCACTTTTTGCAAAGGGCGCACACCTGCGTGCAACGAAATTATTGCTATCACAGCAACCGCGCATGGAACGAAGGCGCATGCTGGGAAATGCCACGCCTCACCAGCGCCCGTCTCGACTCCACCTCACTCCGATAGTCACTAGAGAAAACAAATCTCTTGCCAAGTCTGTGGGAAAGCATTTTAACTGCCATCATGCCTCGAGTCCCACATGAGAACGCACCATTAAGTGTTACCCCTTCCTGTGTTAGGGTGCGCTACGTACTGTATAGTACCCATTTATTAATAAATACGTGTTGCCTCCGTCAAACGTCTCCTGCGCTACTTACGCCGTTACATATGTATGCATTTGTGAGTCCACATATGACATAGGTGTAATGCGCTTGACCTTTGTCTTTTGTTTCAGATGTCTGAGAGCAACTCGGCTGTGAGTCATGGTGCTGGAAGAATTTCCTTTACCATCGATGGCACTTTACCAGCAACCGTCTCGACCCTACCTCACTCCGATAGTCACTAGAGTGAGAAAACGAATCTCTTGCGACGTCTGCAGGAAAACATTCCAACTGGCATGGTGCCTAGAGTCCCACATGAGAATGCACAAGACTGGTGGTCAAAGCTGCAACATCTGCGATCAAAGCTTTGAACAGCCCGACAAACTCAGAAGGCACATGGAGACCCACGGAAAAAACTCCGTGTCAAGGGGCGCACGTGGCATAGTGAATGACGACAATTTTGCCAATGCGGTGTTGAAGGTGTGTGAGAGCGACTCGGCTGCGAGTCATGGTGCTGGGAGAATTGCCTTTGCCATGGATGGCACCAGCAGCAGCTTGTCGAGTCCTGGTGGTGAGGAGGCAGAGTTGCAGACAATGGCACCTTCTGCAAAGGGCACACCTGCGTGCAACGAAGTTATTGCTATCACAGCAACCGCGCATGGAACAAAGGCGCATGCTGGGAAATGCCACGCCTCACCAGCGCCCGTCTCGACTCCACCTCACTCCGATAGTCACTAGAGTGAGAAAACAAATCTCTTGTCAAGTCTGTGGGAAAGCATTTCAACTGCCATCATGCCTAGAGTCCCACATGAGAACGCACAAGGAGACCCCTGACCAATGGTGTGGCATCTGCGGACGAAACTTTGATCAGCCAGGCAAATTCAGAAGGCATATGGAAACCCACAAAAGGGACTATTGAATATGTCTTTGCTGTTCTATTACCGAATGCTATGTTGGGCAACCAGGACGAATGATCAGCACGAGACTAAAAGAACACCAAAGAAATCTGAAATATGGTCGTAGGGTAGTTGCAGTTCTTTAGCGTCAATATGCTAAATTCCTGTTGATATGTAAACTCCTTTGTCAAGGCACTCTGCTCCTCCCACCTAGCTTAAAACACGCTGCCAAGCTTAGCAGTGTTCATTAGGAAGCTGTTTTTCCGACAGCTCTGTTCTTCACCTGAGGACGGCTGCTTGTGTTGTGGCCGAAACGTCGTGATAATTTTATTTTATTACGTAAATGTTTTTATTATTTTATGATTTCCCTTCTATGTGACTTTACCGAAAGAACCCTGCAGTCACAAAAGCTTTAAATCGAAATTGATTATTGTAATCGTTTGGATAGCTACTGACTTCGTGCTGCATGAAAGTGAATCATCAAATTACCGTTGGTACTGTACAGCTATTTTAGTACAATGGACACTAAGTGTAGTGTTGTAGAACGACACTACTGTATTGGCCCAGTATGGGGGCCGTAGGCAGGTGTCACGGGGGTCGTGTCAAGCCGTGACACTCTGCGTGAACCCAACAGGACACGTGACCGTATAAAGGGGGGCCAGGGGCCCAAAGGGAGTCACGGGGTTGGGGTTCGGGCCTTCCCGAAGGATCGGTAAGGGGGGCGTGGCATGGGGCGGGGCTGGCCACGCCGGAGTGGTTATGAGCGGTGTTTGGACGGAGAGCTGGGCTGGTCAGCGCTGTTCTGCTATGCTGCTGGGTCATCTCTGGGATGAAGCTCTCCGGTCTCTGCTAGTGGACCAGGCAGCGTGTCGGGCTGTCCTGGTCCAGTAATGTAATATCCTCGTGTATTAGTTAAGTTAGGAAAGATGGCTACCACCTTAAGTCGTTATGTAAAGTGTTAATTGTTATGTTATCTAATAAATAGTGTTGCCTCCCAAGTTCCAGTCTGCGCCTGAGTTTAACCCACTCCATAAGTACAAGATCAATGGGCTTGCATAATGTGCATGTATAATGTACGTTGATTCATTAATCCTCCCCCCCCCCACTTTGCGCTAGAAGAGCGCACAAGTGTTGTCATCACATCTACGCCTCTATATTAGGAACGAAACAGGTGGACTTCTCTCAAATCTGGCTGTTGCCTGATGAAGCTAGTTATAATTACTGAAACGTCGTACTCCAATTGTAAATGTTGTGGCTTGGCTCTCCAACACACCGGTGTGCTGTACTAGTGACGAATTGGCATGTTTGTTTACGTGACAAACCTTACTAACTGGCTGTTAGGTGGTGGCAGGTTTAACGACACAATTATATATTTACGCGATCCAACACAAAAAACCTGTATTATGGATATTGGTTGCGAAAGCCTACGTGTTAAACTGCCATGTATTTTTACGTCTATTGCTGTATTTTCTTACGTACAATATATTTAATAAACCGTCCTAATTAATTAATATTTTTGTTCATAGTTATATAATTGTTGCGAGTGCGGTGTGGTCGGTGGATATTGTTCAGTAGATCAAACCGAGACAAATATTTTTGCAGCAGCTGTGGCTGCACATTGCAACATCACATTCCAAATGGTGTAGAACGCATCGCCCATAATCTGCATCTGTGTGCAAACACCAGGTATGGTTGGTAATAAACACGTTTGGTTTTAAATGAACAGAACTCGAGCTTCAGCCATATTGTTCATTATAGACCCCACTTTGTAAGCATTAATCACGCAAACCTTGCGCCTGATTCATTTGAGTCGCTGTGCTCATGAGCAACAGGGCGTTTGTGGCGAGGTGTTAATGTACCACTGATTAGCACGGTTGGCTACGTACACTGCGAAAGAAGTTCAACACATATTCTTTGGGTCTTTTGGAAAAGTCACGTAGTTGAAACAATAAAATAATAATAAAAAATGAAAATAAAGTGAAAAAAATTAACCCGTAAAAGCAAAGTTTTTCACTATAAATCCTTTATATGCGTGGCGGCCAGAGTCCTCTCGTCCTCTGGCTTGAGATGGCTGCCACCTATGGGTCAGCTGATTGCCTGCCACCATTAAGCAATTGGTAATTAAATATAATTTTTTTTTCCTAAAAAGTGTAAAGTTATGGAAAACATTTTTCACGAAAATAAATTGTCACGCACAACGAGTCTGTGTGCAAAATGTCAGCTTGATTGGATCACGGGAAGTGGGTTAAAAAACGACCGAAAGATTTGCATGGTCATAAGCGCGCAAGCAAGCAAGCAAGTGAACTTAATATAAAGGATTTAAAAATACGTTTCGATCGCAACACAAGCAATCGTCATCAGGAGAAAAATGATGACGATTACTTGTGTTGCGATCGAAACGTCATGATATTTTTTTAATTATTTTGTATTCACTTTATTTTTAGTATTTTATTTTTCTATCTACGTGACTTTACCGAAAGACCTAAATAATAGGAATTCCTGCAGTCACGAAAGCTCTAAGTCAAGATTCAAGTTCAACACACATTCATACATTTTGGAAAGCGAGTATCCCAGCACGTACAATGCACTGGACCGCATGTTCGTGTTAAGTGAGTCAGGGGCTTTGTCACTGCCTACCCCATGATATAAATAATCTCAGGAAATTAAATTGCAAGTGTGCAATCTCCATTCCGGTGGGCATCGAGGATGAGTCATACCCTGGCTTGCCAGGAGGTAGTGGAACACAACTGTGGAATCCTTTCCATCTGCACGGGATAGAACGTTGACCCCATGCTCACATTCGTACGTTTTCTGCGAGTGTACTGGTTTCCCCCCACATGTAAACACTCAGTAAGTGGCTGCAAATATCGGAATGTAAAGAGAACCGCAGAGCTTGGGCGATTGTTGGTAGTGCCGGCTCACCGCCTGGCTGCTGTCTCCCCGCTCGTCTGTGGGAGACATATCGAGGTACTGAATTAGATTTATATTCTCTACATAACATGTTTCCTATCTATACAAATACTCACCTCGTGGAGTACAGCAAGTGATATTCCACGAAATAAAAAAGAAACGTACATGACCATAACAGAAGCCAATGGGTACAGCTGTTTATACACGTACTCACATATACACGATTCCTACCGATGGTTGGAACGATTCACTACTGCCGGAGAGTCAAGGAATTGTCATGATTCAGGATCATGAATGCAAACTGTCCACGTTCTCAAACCTGAGTACGATGTAAAATGTCATAGAACGCCTTTGTCGGAAGCAATTACTTCCCCATGTCACTGTGATGGGCAGATTCATGCCATTGCAGTCGGCTTACCGTAAGTTCCACAGCACTTACATGGCTCTATTAAAGACAACAGATGACCTCTACAAGATCATGGTAGACCGGTGCGCCACAGCGTTGGTTGACCTCGAACTCTCAGCCGCCTTCGACACCATCGGCCATGAGATACTCATCAGGCGGCGAAGGTCAATGTCCGGTGTATCGGGTACGGCACTGGGTTTCACCCGACTTCTAGTTCAGTCCCATATTTGAACTAGATGTACTGAATATGCTCGTGTAATATCTTCAATAATGGCGGGAGACGAGTTGACGGGGCAGCACTCTTTTATTCACACTGGTTGCACAGTAACAGGCACAACCGAGATAACGCCTATATTACGCGTGCCTGACTCGGCCACGCACTCCGTCTCTCCCGTGGGGTACGCGTACCTAACTCTGCCTTGCACTCAGGCTCTCCGGCTACGCTCTCCCCACGGGGAGCTATCAGACCCCTACGCGCGCCCGGCTCGGCCACCCACTCAGTCTCTCCCGTAGGGTACGCGTGCCTAACTCTGCCTTGCACTCAGGCTCTCCGGCTACGCTCTCCCCACGGGGAGCTATCAGACCCGCCTTGCCAGGCCACGGGTCTCGACCACTGAGTTACACAGCCCGGCCCTTACAAGGGCGTCGGGCCGTGAATCCCAAGGCCTCGCCTCTGAGCCTCACAGAGCCCCGGCCCTTACAAGGGCAGCGGGACTAGGGGTCCCAGGGCCTATCTCTTCCTCCGTCTTCTGTCTTCGCCGGTTACCAACTCCCCGAGTGCCCCCGCACATCGCCTTACATAGCCCTCCGCTCCAGGGGGCGGGGCCTATGCGGACCGCGATGTAGGCACCCGCCTGCGGACCGTGATGTAGCCATCCACCACGCGCTGTCTCACGATCCTCCCTGCCAGCACGTATCACCACTACACTCGCATCAATGAAGACATTGTCATCCATGGGAGAAGACGAGCTACCTGCGTTTGCACTTGTGGCTGTGTCAGATCTCATCTATGCACTCCCCACACACATTGTCAACCTCTCAACTTACTGAAGGTACATTTCCACACGAGTTGAAATTTACTCGTTTTGCCCAGAATATAAAAAATGGCTCCAAAGAAGATCATAAGAATTAAAGACCAATCTCTATTCTTTAATCAGTTATGAAAAGTATTAGAAAAAAAAAACTCACAATCTCCTTGCACAGGAAACTATCTGGTTTTATGAGCATTGCTTTTCCCCTTTTTTTCTGGCAACAAAACAGGTGTTAAGATATTAAAACACCAAACTGAAACCTTTTACAAGGAATTATATTCTTGCGCATGAGGGCAACATGTTCAGGAGCCACATGCCAATGTCCGAGGTATGCTGGTCACGACGAGAGGACTTCAGGAGAAACCTCGTGTAGGTTTACTATTCCTACCCCGTTTGTAATAAAGGACTCGATCACTGGGTCTGTCTTCGTTGTCCTTTATTTGGGTTCTTACACTTCTCCCACACGGCCCTCGCTCAGAGCCCCTCCGCTTGGCAACTCCACAGCTGCCTTCGCTCCCGTAGCCTCCCCGCTCCTGCAGCTCCGCTGCAGATCCCGTGCAGTCCTCCGGCTGCCCTCACTGCAGCTCCACCACTGCTCCTCGTTCCTCCGTGCTCGGTCACCGCTGGCCGACGGTGCCGAGTCTTACTCCGCGTGTGTGGCGATCTCGCCACTCCTCAACCTCCGCCCTGCGTGGCCTCACTGTAACTCCATCTCCCACACTCTCCCGTCTCTTCCGGTATCACTCCCTTAAGACCTCACCCCTCTCTCCCACGTGACATAACTCCTCCCCCCCATGACGTCATATCCGCGAAGCAGTTTACGCCCGCATTACACGTTGAAGGAGCACAGACGACAGTGGTTTACGATGTCGTGCATCGCTTGGGTTGCATGGTCACAATCGCACTGTGGCTTGACTTTCATTTTAAATTGCGTCGTTTCACGTTGCACGATCTGTTCTGGATGACCACAGTCAAATACTGGAGAGTTTTACATTTTCCATTTGTGCATCAGGTATCCGCATCTGCCATGGTTTGTGCGGATGCAGTTTTGGGTGGACCATGAGCTTCGTGGAATATCAAACCCAGTAATCTTCTGCGTTGGGTTTTTCACAAGGTGTTTGTCAGTTCTTTTGAACTTACACTGAGAATGTCGACTGTCTGCAGTGGCAATGTGCAACGATTAAAATAAAAAGGGATACAGTTTTTAAGAAGTTGATTCTTACACGTGTAATGCAATACATGAATTGTCAGCTTAATAATAAATATTAATCGATTTAACCGATGAATCGCGCTTTAACGTTAAATTTAAAATCAAAATATATTTCCTGAAGAATGATGGTTTATTCAAACTGTGTGCAATATCAAGCAACTTCGGAACGATTTCTGAAGCACTGCTGCAATGTTTGGTGCATTGCGATACTAACGCGGCGATCCGAGTTGGATTCCTAGCCATGGCTACCGTCAGTGGTGACTGATATCTGAACCAGTCCTGAGCCTAAGCCCCGCCCCCTTCACCAAGCGTGGTGAAGTTTGGTGCAACAACCCCCATGACCAAAGCAACGTGGCGAGACCTTCATCAGGCAGTGGACTGCCAGAGGGGTGTTACACACACAATTTTGAGGAGCGACCCGTGGCGGTCAGGCAGATCACGAGGTGACCAGAGGGGTGAGGAGGGGGGCACTTAGGAGGGGCTGCAAAACCTCGATTCGCGAGCACACAGCGCCGTCTCGTACAATACAGCGCACCGATGGGCACCGCCGCTACCGCCACCGGGCTTGGCTTTCTGCGCCAGTTTCATAAAGGTTGGTCACGGGGTTGTGAAAAGGTTGCAGCAGGAACGCATGAGTGCTGCCCCACAACACAGTCCACAGCCAGCAGCTGCAGAGCAGACAGCAAACAACAGAGACCTGGAACCCTCTCTCTTTCGTATGGAGGCGGCCGAGTTGCTAGCAGCCCTTTTCCACTGGCGCATCCGATCCGTGTCAGCGCAAAGGCCCCCCACGGAACGGGTGGTTTTCCATTGGATATTTGCCGTGACGATATAAAATCAAACTGTAATACGCCGCCCTTACAAGACTTCTCAAAATGGTCTAGGGGCCAAACAGCGGCAGATGTGATGCTAATAATGAAGTGTCCATTGCGTACGACGTGAACAGCGTTAATGTGACTGCACGAATTTATGGAAACATGGCCGAGTGGTAGTTCTCGGTTCAAGCCCAGCATACACCCTGGTTAATTTAGCCAGTTTATTCACCATAAACAAAGTGGTCTGTTTCACAATGTAGGATAATAATCCCATGACACTGTATTTAAAACATTTATTGGCCACGTGTAACTACATCATGTTCCAGATTTGCCAAATCCGATAAAATACTTGCAAATTACTTTATCGAGGAAAAACCAGGTAGAAAAATCGAACACCACTCCCTACTGGCAGACATGTCCATTCACAGGCCGCTAGTGCACGCACCACGTGTCAAACAGGAACAGCTGCCATTGGGGAGGCGAGACAGCCGCAGGGCAATGGAATGGTTGAGATGAGACGTTGCTGTACGGCGCTTTGAGTTGCCGAGTTTATTTCAGCGAGCGCCCTATATCTACAAATCCTTATCCCCATCTCCGAGCCGCCCCGGTGGGCCCTGCAGTGGCCCGCGTCTCACCGCTGCGGGGTCGAAGCTGCCGCACTGGCGGATGAACTCCATCAGCTCGTCGCGCTTGGGGCAGAAGCTTCCCGCCGTGGCTCCAGATCCACCCAGGGCAGAGATCACAACCCCAGTCTCCTCCAACAGCTGCCACAGACACAACAAATCAACATCGGTTGGTTGACACCGAGGCGATCGCAAGGCAAACACCGGCTTAAAACTGAAAGATATGCATGGAGCTGCTTCTCACAATGCAGTACACGAAAACTAATAATATATTAGAGATTTAAGTTTGCATATTAAAACAAAATTCATTCTCAAATTTTTTTCTTCCAAATGTGCTATCGGCGTTTTGTCAAGAGACAAATAATCCATTCGTAAATCTCGCATAGCCATGCAGCCCGTGTGTCATTTAAATGCTGTTGGTGGCCTTTTATCTTTTACACAACAGGAGCCAACGCTTTCACATTAGCTGTGCTATGAGATTGTGCGGCGCACGAGAGTCTAGCTGAAATTGTCATTCTCAGAGCTGGAAATAAGAAAATGAAGTGCAAAACGCAAGTTTAATAAGATTGATGTTTTGTGCAGTCACTGCTGACAGGGCTAGGACGATCAACTTGCTAGACTTGAAAACTCGGTTTAATCCCAAGCGGTCAAAATCCAGATTCAAGTCCAGAACCTCATTATTAACAACGCACCGCTTTGATCTCTGAGGCACCCGGCCACTTTGCATATATAGTGTTATGAACATTTTTTCCTTAATGTCACTTTTGTACACTCACTTTTGCCAAATTCACGTACATTTTTTAAGAGTGACAAGAGAAAACCCATGTATCTTACGTGATAATTTGTTGTGCTCTGCATTAGCAGTGATTACACAAATAACGCTCTAACGTATTTGAGTTATCGACAACTGAGTTTTAAGTTCATAATAATAAACTAATATTATTGCGCACAATTTCGGAAGTGAACTTAAGTTTGCGCGCCACTCAGAGGCGGGAAGTACACTCAAACCTTGCACGGGCAGTGTCGCACACCTACTTGCTGTACTGTCTCTTAACAGCTGGAGGCGAGTGGGCTCACACATGTCACGTACGCACCTGGAGGATGTCCAAGAAGGAGCCGAGGCCCAGGCTGGGGAGGTCGCACGAGTCAAAGTGCTCGGCAAGCTGCTTCTCCACGCGTGACAGCGCGGGCAGGCCCAGGAGCTCTGCCATCTTACTTGCGTGGCTCAGCAGACGGACCAGCTGCTCGGCTACCGCCTCTGCGAAGGAGAGGAGCAATGCCATTGTAGAGAGGACAACAATGTTGTAACTCGCTCCAATAGGCTCGACAATTGCAACTCTCTCTCCGCCCCCCCACCCCCACGTCTCATCTACAACTCGCCGATACGTTTCATCGCCAGATTCCAGAAGACTAAAAAAAACAAGTTTAACACGAAGGCCTTCGCGACCAATATTAGCCGCAATAGAGATTTTTGGATTAGGCCGAATAAGTAGTGCATATTTACGCATATTATTGAGTGCATATTTACATGATCTAACCAAAAAATATTGATTATGGACTCAAAAAAACGCTGGCAGACTTCTCACTCACACCCGTATGCAAAACGATATCGCCCTAATATTCCAATTGTTCAACTATCCCCCGAACCAGTCCAGAATCAATTTCAAGTTCACACTCAGCATTCTGAAGGTCCTCCGTGGTCTGACCCCTCATGTACAATACAACAAACTACGTTTTATTCAGATTGTGCTTTCGATATCGTGTCATGAGACGGAGGATCCACTCGGATCTCTCACAGAGCAGCGAAACCCGTCGTATTGGAGAATGGCCCACAGAAGAGAACATCACAAAGCTACCTCTGACATCGCTTCTAGTGACCTCTGGTCCACACAATAAAGGGAAGCACATTTCATCCCACTCTGAACATAAGAGTAATGTCCGTCGCATGAAAGTTGAGCCGATATTGGACCTGGTCAAATTAGCAGGAAAGTTTGATCACCAAACACGTGCATCAATCGGTTGAACGTTAGTTTTTGGCATAGAGATCCGCAGAAAATAAATAAATATTTTTGGATCATCCGAGATTTTTAATCATCCGCAGCCATCCTCCCCGTCATTAGCGCGGATAATCGAGAGTCTACTGTAAATGCAAATTTGTTACCTTACTCTCCAGAGGACACGGTGGTCTGGTGTCGGGAGTGCTGATGTTGCCGAGAAACGCGGCCGGTTTCTCCTTGACCACGAGGTCACGGGGAGTCTCGAGCGAGCCACAGCACAGAGCCAACTGAAAGAGCTACCGGGCCAGCGTGTCCCCTTTCACCTGCCCCAGGAAGTCCTGCACACACTGTCGGTGGAGACAACAAAGGAGCCAAACCACGTGCAGCCATTTCGCACTCTTAGGACAAATAGAGGGTGATGCATGCACAGATGTCCGACCGATTTCAATGCCCACTCTTACTTTTGTCTCAACGTGACTGAATTTTGTAAAAGCGATGACCCTAAATTGTATAGAGGAGTGTTAATTCAGTGGTAGAGCAAGTCTTTTGATACTGGTGGAAGTATCCACAGACTTGAAACGTATGGCTATTATCACTCATTCAATAATTCCGAGGACAAATGTATTGTGGAAAATCTTTGACAAATCTAAGCAGATGCATGAATTTTCTCGCACGGTAATTTTGTTGCATTAAGTCCAGACGCCATGGCCCCCACCTTCTTCAGCTTATTCACAAAGATGTCCTCGGCGTTCTGGAAGACCTGCAGCACCATCTCGGCCGCCGGCTGTGTCGTGAACTGTCGGCGAAGATCGGCGCTCGTCCCTGGCAAGGGGAACGACTCCAACAAGTGTTTCTTGATCTTGTGTAGCCGGCCCTCCACCTCTTGCTTGATGTCGCACTCGATGCGAACCAGATAACGGTCCAACGCCTCCCACTCGCCTTTCTGGGCCTTGCCGATCACCTCAACAAGCAAAGCAAAGTGAGCAACCGTGGTGGCCACAGGTGCAGCACAATGCTGTAGTTGCGATGATGGAACACGTGATGGACGAGTGGTTCAACGGCGAATGCACGGTGTGCTGGCAATGCACAATTGCAATCGAGAGATGGGATTGGTGGATCATCCTAGCAGCTGTGGCTTTTGGCGAGCCATCTAACAAAGACAGTCACCGCATCACTCGCTTCTGCGGCCAACTGGAATGCTCTTCCTTCCGATATTAGGAAGCCACTTTTAAATAGAGATTGAACACGAATTTCTTTAGAACTGCTTTTTGTGTTCAGTGTGTTGTCCTTCTCCACACCTCTGATTAGCACAATTGGTTACGTACACTGCGAAAGAAGTTCACCATACATAAATGTGGTTTTACCCAATCCAGTAATTTCAGAGATTTGAAAATTTAGATGGTGACACCGGCACACGTCCTCTTCATTTATGAATAATATCACTGGATTTTTTTGTTTATACATTATTTGTGGAAATGCAGTTTTTATTAATACACCCGCAGTATTAACTAGGGCGACCCCTGGGCTTGAATCGCAAACCTCTGAAACAAGCGACAAATGCACAACCACTCGGGAAAGTAGATTTCCGGAAGAAGCAATACAACCCGTTGCAAACATGACAGTAATTTGAAATGTAGCACTGTACATCAGAACAATTTGAAAGGCGTTAGAAATTTGAAACTAACCAAATAGAAAGGGGGAAAATAAATCTATTTTTACATAATACAGGTTTTATTTTTGGGTAAGAGCACGTAAATATATAAATATGTCGGTAAACCCACCACCACCCGACACAGCTAATTAGTAAGGTTTGTCACTTAAACAGAACATGCCAATTCGTTACCAGTACAGCACACCGGTTGTGTGTTAGAGCAAAGCCACAACATTTACAATGTGAGTACGACGTTTCGCCAGTAATTGCAACCAGTATCATCAGGAGGCAACCAGATTTGTGGATTTTTTAATGTATATTTATTTAAATCTATATTTAAAAACAGAAAGAGAAACTGGAACATTATTTTTATTTAAAGCTTTCGTGACTGCAGGGATTCATATGCTTGGTTATTTCGGTAGTCACGTAGAAGGGAAATAATAAAATAATAAAAATATAAAACAAAAAAAATTCTCACGACGTTTCGACTGCAACACAAGCAATCCTCATCAGGTGTGTGTCGTGAGAATTTTCATTGTTGTATATTTTTTTATTTTATCATTTCCCTTCTACGTGACTTTACCGAAAGAACCAAGAATATGGAACATTATTATTACAGAATTTGGTGGGACATATGTCGAAAAGAGAATGAATCCAGCTTACCTTGCAAGAACTAAGAGATACTGTGGCCATGTGGCCTTAATGACAGAGACAGCAAGATCAAATGTTGACGTTTTAATGAAGACAAATGGACGAGGAAGAACACGGACTGCATTTCACGCAGCCCCATTTCATTCACATAGCCGAGTGCGTCTCGAAACCTTACCACGCCTATGAATATTAACGAACATCGATTAAAGTGGTCCCATTAGATTTACAATTAGTCTGAATCTTTAGTACATATTTAATGCCTAGGAATACAAAACATGTAAGAGAATACAGTTCCTTCAAACAAATTCAAATAATTGATTTGAAACTTTCGTGACTGCAGGGATTACTCTGCGGTTCTTTCGGTAAAGTCACGTAGAAAGAAAATAAATTAAATAATAGAATACGACGTTTCGATTGCAACACCAGCAATCGTCATCAGGTAGAAAACAAACCTAGTGAACTTAGAAATACAATCCAACACAGAGAGTCGGCTAACACAACATTCAGCACCTTACCTGGTTGATTACATTCTTCCAAAGATTACTACATTTGAGAGAGATACGAAACACAGACAGAGAGAGACACAACATAGACAACACTGTGTGTCTATGTTGTGTGTGTGTTGTGTATCTCTGTGTTGTCTCTCTCTCTGCTTGTGTGTCTGTCTGTGTGTCAATGTGTCTGTGTTTTGTCTCACAAATTTAGCAATCTTTGGAAGAACGTAATCAACCAGGTAAGGTGCTGACTGTTGTGTTAGCCGACTCTCTGTGTTGGATTGCATGATATTTCTAAGTTCACTAGGTTTGTTTTCTCTTTCAATTGTACCTGATGATTGCTTGTGTCGCAATCGAAACGTCGTATTCTATTATTTCTTTTATTTTCTTTCTCAGTGACTTTACCGAAAGAACCAAATAGAAATTCAAATATTGCTAACTACAACCAAAGCCCTTTGAAGAGTCGTATTTTAAAATCAAATGGCAGAGCAAACAAGTTTTATTAATTTCACTGTTTCCATTCTAACATTTCCGAACCTGTGGTGGGCTCATTGCTTGCAGATTAAACACTCAACACGAGTCATCATTATTGAGTTATTGCGGTTTCAGAGGCACATATCCACAATTTTGCCATCGTCTGTTGTGCAAAATATCGTAGCTTGATCATCTATCTTAAGTAAATTATTCCTGTTAAATGAAGATTAACAAAAGCGCAATAATTGAGGTTGGTGCATAAAAAGCTCCTTAGGAAAAAACGGCTCTGGGGCCTAAACTACTATCACGTTTAAACATATAAACTGCACGTATACATCAATACACACGTCGCGTAGCATCATTATTTACCTCACCTTTAACAACAACGACGACGACGAACACAAACACGAGTAAAAGTGTAAATATTAGTGAGCGTGCGACTGACGTGCACGTGGCTGAGGGCCCAACCCACGCTGAGCGGTGACGCGCCGCGTTCAGTGCCGCGTCACGGATTGGCGCCTCGCGTGCACAGAGCGAGGCGGGCAGAGGCAGAGGGGGGCGGGGCGGCGTTGCCTAGGCGACGTCGTCAACAACAACCGCCATTGGCTACAAAGTGGAGGTGACGTCACCACGACGCTTGTGCTAGGCTATGTGCACGTTGAGGCTACCACGTGTTGAGTGTCGAAAGTTTATGGGGCAAAGGTCGTGGGTCAATTGGTTTGATTTCTATGCAAATAAACCAGTCTCCAACGTATGCACATTTAGATCCGCATTCGGCCGCCAATGGAACAGGTGGAGTGCAAAAGCAAAGTGGATGTACTGATTGTATCTTCATTGCGGGACTCATCCAGCAGTGGAGTGACATGGGCTTCAGGTATCCACGTGTAGACGGGCAATAAACACTGGGGTCACCTAGCGATAAATGTTTGCCGGTGCACATTGGGACCGGCTCACACGTCACTGGCCCCAGGCAGCCCCCAGCCACTGGCGTGCAACGCAGCGAAGGGAATCTCCCACCAATGAGAACCACGCACAACCCAGGGTGCAGTCCTATAACTTGGACTCGCAAACACAACAAAACCGGTAGCTGTCAACCCACACGGTTTACCCGTATTTTGTTGGGGGAAAGTGAGTTTTCAGGTCCATACGGCACATAGCCGTTTCAAAACGGGCAACCTTTGAGTTAAGTCTATTTGTGTATGCTTCTCCCTTGTGATGGGACTATGTAGGATGCACGTTGAGATTAAAAAGGGGCACGGGGTGACCAACAAGGTCTGAATGTGTCTGTAATAAGGTAGGCAATGATAAGGGGTTGCCAGCCATGCAAACCCCACAATACAAAAAGCCAAACGGCCAGCAACAACAAATAATACTACATAACTGTCCAATGAGTAATTAGATAATTAAGATCATAGAAACACGTTCCTTAAATTGATCAAGTTTATTGTTGCAAGAGTTTGGGGAAATAGGAAGACCGGGTGGGGATTCCAGAGTGGAGCAGTGCAAACTGATAAAGCTGAAAAGAGTGAGGTGACCTGCATGATGGTGAGCGGGTGGGTGAGTAAATGGGTGAGTGTTTGAGTAAACGAGTGGAGAAGTGTGTGATAGGGTAATTGAGTTAGTGACCGGATGCGTGGGTGACTGAATGAGTGGGTTACTGGATTAATGGGGTACTGGATGAGTGGGTGAGTGGATGAGTCGGTGAGTGGATGAGTGGGTGAGTGGGTGAGTGGATGTGTGGGTGATTGAATGGGTGAATAGATGACTGGTTGACTGGATGAAGGGGTCACTGGATGAGTAAGTGACGAGATGAGTGCGTGATAGGATGATTAAGTGAGTGGGTGACTGGATGAGTGTGTGATAGGGTTATTGAGTACGTGACTAGATTAGTGTGTACTAGGGTAATTGAGTTAGTGATTGGATGAGTGGGTGACCGAGTTGTTCAGTTGAGTGCGTTGCTGTGAACTGCAGTGAGGCGTGGTGGTTGAACGCGGAGTCGAAGAGACGAAGCGGTCAAAGTGTCTGGTAGACCGAGTCCCTTAACGTGGGTGGAGGGGGGAATCAACTAGGTGAAGTTCACTGCAACATTCACCACGGTGGTGGTAGTAGTCGCAGCGAAAAATGAGTGATACTGATGCGCGTGGAAAGATGCATTAATGACAGGACTGAATGAAGGTTGAGGCGAGGCGAGGATGCGAGGTGGTGTAGAGGAGGCGAAGAGGAGGGTAGAGGATGTGAGGAGGTGACGTGGCATAGTGAGGAGGCGAGGTGGCATGGTGAGGAGGCGTAGAGGAGGGTGCCCCGCTCTTGGCGTTGATCTTGGTGAACACGTGTCCGCGCCCCGTCTCGTAGCTCTGCCCGGCACTGATGCAGCCTCCACCGGCCGCAGCGCCCAGCGGCCTCGCCGAGTCCTTGCCCAGCTCCGCTCTGAGCAAGCTCTCCATTGTGCACCGTCTGCTCGCAGCGACAAACACAACGATAAACTACCCATGCCCCCCCCCCCCCCCCCCGTGGCCTCTAACAGACTTATTTCCTATGGAGAGGTGATTTCTTTAAACAAAAGGAAGGAACAGCAATGGGCTCTCCTTTATCTCCTGCTATAGCGAATCTGTACATGGATAACTTTGAAGCAAGAGCACTTGCTTCAAGTACATTAAAACCATCTTTTTGGTTTAGTTGTCTGCCCACATGGTAAGGATACACTTCATGAATGAATGTCTAAATCATCTCAATTAAAAAAACCCGGCCATACAGTTGACCATGGAAATGGAGGTGAATAACACACTCCCTTTCCTTGGATATTTTGCTCGGACGAGGCCTAAATGGTAAAATAACACACCGCGTTTACCGAAAGGGAACCCCGCACAGAAATCATCTCTCATCAAGACGCTCATACATCAGGCTAAAACAATGTCAGATGGTGAAAGTCTGAGGAGAGAGATTAAACATGTCAAAGAAGCGCTACGATTGAATGGCTACAATAATGCTCAAATTAACAGAGCAGTGAATACCAAACCTAGATCGACCAGCAATACTGCTGAAAGCGATCAGATTATTAAAACAATAAAAATACCATTTATCGCGGGAGTAACTGACAAATTAGTTCAAGTTTTGGAAAAGCAAAAAATCTAAGTAAGATTTGGAATGGTACACAAAATTTAAAAAAATTGTATCTTGTACTAAAGATGAATTGCCTAAGTTATCAACATATGGTGTCTATCGGATTAATTGCTTATGTGGCAGATGTTATATTGGACAGAAGGGACATAACATTAGCGTAAGACTAAAAGAACACCAAATAAATATTAAACACTCTCAAACATAACTGTTGGAAGTTGCAGAACATGCTTTCCAACAACGACACTCAAATTATTTTGATAACAATTAAGTTTTGTGTAAAACTAATTATTACTGGCCAAGACAAATTCGCGAATCCATTGAAACTGACAGAAATACAAATAATTTTAACCGCTCTGACAGCTACAGGCTTAGTGCGGCTGGAAGCGTGTTATTAAGAAATTGTGATTGTAAGATGAGGAGATGAAGGCAGAAGAAGACGTGGGGCGATGTGGTGATGCGGTCGAACGTGGTGGCCCGTGGAGCGGAGGGAGAGATGGCGCGGGACGGGGCGGTGTGGAGAAGGTGGCAAGGACGGCGGACCCCACGTGAGTGGGACAAACGCGTGGAAGAAGAAGACATCTTACATTTATCATTACTTATAGAGGAAACATACTAATTAAATGATTACTAATCAATTATATAATTTATACTTACGCGATCTAACCCAAAAACCGTGGTTATGAAATTAGGACAATTTATTAAATATATTGTATACAAGAAAATACAGCAATTGACTAAAAATATTCGGCAATAGATGTTACCTCGCAGCAGTGAAAGTGACGGAATTTCATCATGGAAATGTCCGCTGCACAAAACCTTGAGTTCATCGCCCCACACGTGGTACCTCAGCCTCAGGATTAAATAAATCATCACGAAGTTCTCCGTGTGCATCGTGCGTGCTTCAAATCCGTAGTTGGGCCGCTGTCTTGGCACCCAGCCAGCCGCCTTCTCTTCTTGGGGCAGTCGGAGTCCAGCGCGCTATCGAAGGGCACGTGGTGAACGCTCAGGACGTGTCTCTTGAGCTGCGACTTCTGTGTCGCTCTGTACGAGCAGTTACTGCACTGGAAGGGCTTTTCCTCTGGAACACAAGACATCCACCATTGAGCACACGCACGCGATAATCCATAATTTATTCATCACCATGCAGTGGATGCCATAACATCACTATGTACATGGGACGTTTTATCAATCACGGTTGCTGACCTCAGGCCCAAAGGCCCAAAATGCCAAAAAGCCAGCAACAAATACCTCCAATTAGCACGGTTGGCTACGTATGCTACGAAAGAAGTTCAACATACGTACAAATAGTAGAAAAGCAAGATACTGATTTCCTGAAAAATATCAAAAGAACACATTTTTGGGGCTTATTTTGAAGCCACAACATTTTGCACTTCTTCGTATGGTTGATATTGATGCAGAGCAACAACTATAATTTAACACTGAGGTGGTTGAGCCAGATTATTCTATTACAGCTCATTAATTACGCAATAATTACCTGCAATAGAACGAGTAAATGTGCATGGAAGTTAGGTGTTTGTACAATGAAGAGGAAATTCCCATTATGGAAATGACTCGGTCTATACATTTAACAATGTTCCCTAAATTGACCCACTTGTTTAAATTAAATTTACCCTGGTTAAGAAATAAACAGATACTTTTTGGAATTTGTATATATATTCTGCTCAGTTTTCTTCCAATGGAGCTATTGGCACCATGTCATGAGATGAAGTATCCCTGTGCAACTCTCACACATCAGTGAACCACCTCGTGTAAGAGAACAGCTCGTGGAAGGAGATATCATTGCACTACTCATGACATCCCTTCGTGGCCGTTTATTATCCACTCGGAGGTTTTGCAATTTCCTACATGCCACGCAACAACAGAAGTGTTTGCTGGAAGAAGTGTTTGGTAACTGGATAAGACCATCAATGAGAAGCCAGTTTAATCATGGCTCGGTGACTGAAACCCAGAGTTTAACCCAACATCCAAGCAGCACCACATCAGATCTCTACACTCCTCAGCACAGACATACAAATATGATCAACATATGCGTACATGACTTAATTTGTGAAATTATCAATTACATCCAAATGAAATGTAGTGTGTGCATTACTCGGACGTACCCAAAGGTGCCAGGTTGGGTTCATCCACCTTGGGGATGCTCTGCTTCACGCAGCCTCCTGCTTCCGTGCAGTCCATCCTCTTGATGTCCGAATTCTGGCTGTTGCTACTGCTGCAATTGGTTACGCTGGTGGTGGTCTTTCTTCTTTTAATGGACTTACGTCCACTTCGCTTTTCCTTCTTCTGCTGCAAGGCCATCAACACTTTCATGCTCGTAATAGGATCGAGAGCAGCGTATGGTTTATTCTCGCTGACTGGTGAAGCAGTTTGTTGACGTGGAACTAGGCCAAAGCATTCAAGAAAATTGGATTTCACGTCATTTATCTTAACGCCACTATCTTTTGTCGAAGCGTAATCATGTTCAGGCTTCGGTCTGTACAAAAACTGTGCGTGAAGACTTTCATGAGTTTTCAGGATTTCAATAGGACATAAACATCCGCAGACTGAGCACATCTCATAAGGCGACGGTGGCTTCAACACCGCATTGGCAAAACTGCCGTTATTCACCAAGCCTGGTGCACCCTTTATCAAATAATCCTTTTCGTGGGTCTTCATGTGCCTTTTGAATCTTCCTGGCTGATCAAATCTTAGTCCGCATGTGCCGCACCACTGCTCATGTGTCTCCTTGTGCGTTTTCACGTGGGAATCAAGGCACCATGGCAGTTGGAATTTTTTCCCACAAACGTCACAAGAACTTAGTTTTTTCCCTCTAGTAACTCGATCGGATTGAGTTGGGGTGAAGATGGGTGCTGGTGAAGCGCCATCGATGGTCAAGGCGATTCTCCCAGCACCACTATGACTCGCAGCGGAGTTGTTCTCGCACATCTGAAACAAAAGACAAAGGTCACCCGTGTCATGTGTGTACTCACAAAGGCATACTTAAGGTGACATACAATTCATATATACTAGAACGCATTATACCAGAACTCCAAAATATTGCAGTTCCTATCATGTACGATTTTATTCCTCTCATCCACCCAAATAAGATTTTGTTTAACAACAATGACTAACTACCTCCATTTTCCTAATGTTACCCACCAAATAGGCCTTTCTGTATAAACACACCAACAGTATAATGGTGGCACCACACGTTCAGTCCACTATTCACAACACTCTGACTCGCAATCTCCAAAGAAGATTGTAATATCATTCCTGTACGAGGGCCCATCAAAAAGTTTTGAGAATGGACACTTTTTTCAAACTACGTAAAATATTCTTCAATAACAGTACAGTATAGTACTATTAATGGTACTTATAAGTGACCGTCATTATCTCTCATGATAATTATTACAATGTTAACTCGTTTCCCAGGAAAGCCTCATTGAGTCTAAGTACTGCATTTTCAGAAAGGTCCCATTGCATTGAGATGTTTGTGTGAGTGGAACCCAGAGAGACCCCACCTTGCATATGGGGAAATAACACAACTCCGCACAGACAGATTGAACCCACAAACTCAAAGCATTCCCTGTTCAACAAAGCATTCAAATCAAGTTGTATTCTTTTTACCACAGTGCTTTATGGAATCCTCAAGAATAAATGTATTTCTAGAAGTATTAAACTATACTTGAAGATGTGTGAGAAAGTAATTCTGCAGATGCAAGCACAGGCAAACTCGTGTCTGCATATAGTTTCTGGGCCTCCTCACTTCACCAAACCCGCATTGACCGGCATGGTGAAGTATGGTTAAACAACTCCCACGAACGACATGGTGTGGGGGAGGCCTCTATCAAAACGCCGGATCGACAAAGGGCTGATACATGTCACGACATTGTTCGTTAAGACCGTTCTCTAGTCAGCACAAGTCGTCTATGTAGGCAATAGAGGGCACGACACACGTGTACACGATGTTTGTGTGCGTATATTCAGCGTGTGCATCACGTAATAATTATATAAGGTCGCGATTATGCTCAAAACGAACCAAATGTATAACATCACGAATAACTTTGGAGGTCTGCGGAGCCTGAACAATATTTGAAGTAAACACTGACCTTTGCCACGAGTTCTTATGAACTATAACTAAACTATAAACTATTTCTATTTTACCAGGTCAGGCCCACATAGCTTTATAGCTCTTATCAGGAGCGACCTGGCCACAAATGACAGCTCAACTAAGTGGCTTATCATGTGGACATTTATAGCAGCCAAGTACTCTTCTAAAGTCACGTTTCTAAATGTGGAGGGGAAAGCCGAAGGACCAGGAGAAGAATCTATGCGACCACGGGGGAAATAAAAATATACAAATACAGAGCAGGCGTCAGGGTCGTGATGGAACCTCCACGCTGCTGTAGGCCTGGCGAGGTAGTTAACATCTCGCCACCGCGGCGCCCCTGATTAAAAGCTTAGCCGTGTCTAGCAAGGTTATTGACGCATATCACTCGACTCACGGCACCACAAGTAATGTATTAAGCAAATAAAACAATAATAAAGTAGAGAGGCGCTACTTACATTTAACAATGTTGTTGTTAACTTTAAAAGGAGCGCGCTTCTCGGGGTTGGAGTCCAGGGTTCGCGTTCTCCTCTGCGAATGGTCAGCGCAGGGTGAGACGCCACGCCCCCTTTGGTTATTGCACGCCCCTACGTAGGCGCGAGACTCCTCCCACTTCCTGGATAAGCCACGCCCTTCGCGGCTATGCCCCGCCCACTGTCAGTCAAGCCACACTCACCACGCATCTCACCAACCTCACTCACCAACCCAATAAAACCTCACCAACCGCGCTCACCTCTCAAATCACACCTGGCAGCATCTCCACGCCATATTCTTTACGTCGATAGAAAATACAATTTAAATAAAATTTAAAATACAAATCATGAATTGAAAATAATAAAAGTTTTATTATTTTAAATTCATTATTTTAAATTAAAAGTTGTATTTCATTACTTTTATTTTCATTTTCTAACTACGTGACTTTCCTGAAAGAACCAAGAATATGAATGTGGGTTTTTTGCTTTAATTATTTTAAATTTCATATTTTTATTTTGTATTTTTATTTTATTTGATCATTTTTATTTTCTATCGACGTTACTTTACCGAAAGAACCACCATAACCCTAAAGGAGGCCATGATAGTCAGATGGCTTGCAAAGAACCTCTGTCTTGGAGGTTCTTTGCAAGCCATCTGGCTACCATGAGAGGTTCGTTCATCAGGCAATCCACATATACAAACACAGAGACAATTGCAACCGAGAAGATGGTTTCTGGCTTAGCAATCATTGGAAGGATTTAATCAACCATTTCGGGTCTTAATTGATTGTGTTCACGATTACGGTGACTTTCAGACCGCATTCCATTTTCTCTTTTCCGAACATAGATGGACTCGTCCATCTGGCAAACTGCCAAATCGCTGTCCTTGGTGCTAATGTTAGGAAAGACCAACACTTTTTTCAAATTTTCTTTCTGTGGATTTCACACCTGATGATGATTGCTTGTGTTCCAGTCGACTTTACCGAAATAACAAAGAATATGAATCCCTGCAGTCACGAAAGCTTTAAATTAAGAACATTGTTAAATGTCAGTAGCGCCTATCTACTTGTTTTGTTTAATACATCACTTGTCGTGCCGTGAGTCGAGTGATGCGAGTCAATAACCTTGCTAGACATGGCTCAGTTTTTAATAAGGGGCGCCACGGTGGCGAGATGTTAACTACCTCGCTAGGCCTACAGCAGCGTGGAAGTTCCATCCCGACCCTGACGCCTGCTCTGTATTTGTATATTTTTATTTCCCCCGTGGTCGCATAGACTCTTCTCCTGGTCCTTCGGCTTTCCCCTCGACACATTTAGAAACGTGAGTTTAGAGTACTTGGTTGCTATAAATGTCTACATAAGCCACTTCGTTTAGTTTTCACTTGTGGCCAGGTTTCTTCTGAAATAGAGCTACATGACTCCGTGGCCCTTACCTGGTAAAATACAAATCGTGGCAAGGGTCAGTGTCTACTTGAAATGTTCAGGCTCTGGAGACGTCGAGAGTTGTTCGTGATGTTTGAGCATAATCGCGACCTGATATAATTGTGCATGTGATACACACACTGAACGTACGCACACAAACATCGTGTACACGTGTCCCGCATCGTCTTTCTACATAGACTTCTCGTATTGGCTAGAGAACGGACTTACCATACAATGTCGTGACATATCAGCCCCTTGTCGATGCAGCGTTTGATAGAGGCCTCCCCCACACAATGTCAGTCGTGGGAATTGTTTAATCATACTTCACCACGCTGGTCAATGCGGGTTGGTGAAGTGAAGAGACCCAGAAACTACATGCAGATTCAAGTTGGCCTGTGGTCGCATCTGCGACATTACATTCTCATTTGCAAATAAATGACACATCTTTCAGAATAGTTTAATATAAAGATGCATTTATACTGAATAATTCTATACAGTACAACGGTAAAAAGAAAACAACTCGGTTTGAATTATTTATCGAGTGTGGGTAGAATCTGTGCAGAGTTGTGCTATTTCCCCATGTGCAAGGTGGGGGGGGGGGGGGTCTCTCTGGGTTCTACTCACACAGAGCCAAACGCTCATTAATGTAATTGCCAAATATCTCAATGCAATGGGAAACTTCTGACAAAAATCAGTCTTTAGACTCAATGAGGCCTTCCTGTGTAAATAGTTAACATTGTAATAATTAGCATGAGCAATAATGAAGTTCACTTATGAGTGCCACGAATAGTACTATACTGGACTTTGAATTAAGACAATTTTACATAGTTTTTAGGAAAAAGTGTCCAGTCTCAACACTTTTTGATGGGCCCTCATGCAGAAATTATATTGCAATCTTACATGAGGATTGGGAGTCAAGTGTGTCACGAATAGGGACTGAAAGTATGGTGCCATAATTAGCTTGCTGTTGTGTATATACAGAAAGGATCTCTGGTGGGTAGCATTGGGAAAATGGAGATAGTTAAGTCATTGCTGTTCATATACAAAATCTTACTTGGGTGTTGATGTTAATCTTTCGTGACTATAGAAATCCATACTCTTTGGTTCTTTCGGTAAAGTCACGTAAGTTAAATAAATAAGTAAATAATATATCACGACGCTTCAATCGCAACACAAGCGGTCGTCCTCAGGCAGAAAAAAATAATCTGCTGCATCTCCGACCAGCGCTACTGAGCCAGTGAACTTGAGCACATATGTAATGGGTTCCGGAGACACTTGTAGAGGTAACTTCTTTATTACTATACAACACTCCAACAGTCCTGATACTCTGTTACAGCCTAGGGACACAGCCTACTCCGAGCGTGCCTGACTGGCTACGCTCTCGGGTCCTCCAGGCTACAATTACCCTAGGGGAGGCTACCTGACCCGACTCAGCCAAGGTGCGGATCTAGACTCTGGCTTCCTCGGAACTCGCCCTTCCAAGGACGTAGAGCCGGGAGTCCCAGAGTCCCACCACTGGCCCGCACAGCGTCCCGGCTCTTACAAGCGGGACGAGGGGGTCCAGGGTCCTAAGCTGGCTGGTATTGGGTCTTGAGCTGCGACTGGTCCCGATCGGCTAGGGAGCGGCCCTTTTATCCCTCTTGCCCATCGAGGGGTGGGGTTGTGTGGGATCACAGATCCCCCACAGCCCCCCGTTGGTGGCGCCAAGGGGCTTAGCTGTCTGGGTTGTCAGGGATTCTAAGGCCTGGCGCCGAGGGCTTAGCTGCCTAGGATCCTAGAGCCCCCAGCAGCCCCCCCCCCCTCTTGGGCTGGCACAGTGGCCTCTCCCCTGGGGGTCCGAGGTACCTGCAGATGGGCCCTGTCCACCACTGCCGGTAAGTGTGGCCCATCTACGGCACTACACATACACCAAGCCCTCAAGATGAATGAATACTCAGACCGCACAATCTGCAAAGCTGTATCTCCAACCATGGGGAGGCAACCATCTGAGGACCCAATCAAAACCATCACTTTGCCATACATAGCAGGTGTCACCAAAAATATTTCCAAAATCTTAAACAAACACAAGATCCAGGTCCAATTCAATATAGTACACAAAATCCGTAATTTGATCCCAACTGTGAAGGATGTCATTCCTGACATGTAATACCCTTGTGTCTACAAACTAAGTTGTGTCTGCGGTAGCAGTTACATTTGGGAAACTCGGACCGTGTTCGCGAACACAAGGCAGATGTGAAACACGGCAGAACCGATACCTCTGCCGTGGATGATCATTGTTATAACGCAGTGGGCTCGCACGATATTGTTTCTTCCGAGACCAAGGTACTCTACAAACGTTCGGGCTACCATCAAAGATTTGTCCATGAAGCCATCCATATATAGAAACACGGAGACAATTTCAACCGAGAAGATGGGTATAAGCTGAGCAATAATTGTAACGACGTTATTAACCAAGCAAAGTCGTAACTTTCTGTGGTGCTTCCATCCTTCCTGCCGTTTGGCTGTTATCTCCGACTCTCTGAGTTGCATTACCCTGTTGGGTGCCTCGGCATTAACAGGCTGGGGTCTCACTAACATGGCCACCTCTGCTCCCTGAGCCTCGATGTATCGATGGTTCTGGCTGTGTGATGGGCTGTGTGTCTCACTAGCACGACCACCGTTGCGGTGGTTCTCTTGCGTTGACGCGCTTGCCTCTCACAGCGCAGTTGTCAGCGCCGCAGCTTGTTACACATAGACATGACATTAACTTGCTAATCTCCCTAATCTCGCTGCCTAATCTATCCCATCAACATAGTGCTAATCTCCCATTAACACTGCTGTTGTGTGCATATGCAAGCACGATACTCTTATGCGGCGACGGAAACTTATTTCATACTAATCTCTCTCCATAATCTCCCCCATTAACACAACTGACATGCTTGCATCCGGGGATGGAATTCCTTTCCAGCTCAGACCCCACCTGCTTGCCCTTCGCCACATATTTAACCTCTTGTTGTAACAGCTCTCTCGCTGGTTCAGCAGTTCTACTGCTGGATTATTTTTCCGCCTGAGGACGACTGCTTGTGTTGCGATCGAAATGTCGTGATATATTATTTGTAATTTTATTTTTCTACCTACGTGACTTTACCGAAAGAACCAAAGGGTACTTATTTGGGTGGATAAGGAGTCAAATAGATAGGATCTGCACTATTGAGGAGTTCTGTTATAATGACTTTACCGAAAGAACCAAAGAGTAATCCCTGCAGTCACGAACGTTCCAAATGAAGACTGTTATAATGAATTGTGTCACCTTATGTGTAGAGCAGGGGTGTCCAAACTTTTTGCAAAGAGGGCCAAATTTGATAAAGTGAAGATGCCCGGGGGCCAATAGTTCCTTCCGACATTTTTACCAAAAAAGTTACGTGAAAACACACCGTTATAAAACAATTATCATTGTCACAATTACCTTTATTTTTCAAATGACAATGTAACCAAATATAAGCCGCTCAGGCAGACGTGAACAACTCTAAATACACAATTCTGCCTTTCATTCGGTCAGATAACATTTAACAAACTGTATAGAATACTTTACATTTCCATGAGTTAAATGAATTTGCCTCATGAACATTTTAAACGGGAGTTATAAGTAATGCAAAGTGTAGATTTGAAGCTTTCGTGACTGCAATGATTCATATTCTTAGGTTTTTTCGGTAAAGTCACGTAGGTAAAACATTAAAATTAATGAAAGTAAAATAAAACAAAACAAAAAAAAAAAATTCACGACGTTTCGGAGGCAACACAAGTCTCCGTCATCAGGTGGGACCGTCACAGCCGAATTAGCTGCATCAAGATGTAGCTGCATCAAGATCACTTGATGCAGCTAATTCGGCTGTGACGGTCCAACCTGATGACGGTCCCACCTGATGACGGAGACTTGTGTTGCCTCCGAAACGTCGTGAATTTTTTTTGTTTTGTTTTATTTTACTTTCATTAATTTTAATGTTTTACCTACGTGACTTTACCGAAAAAACCTAAGAATATAATGCAAAGTGGTCTGTTATCATTAAACTTTAAAACAAGTGAATTTTGTCTTTTACAAGATCTTTCAGAAAGCAAGAGTTTGTGTCACATCTACAGGTACATAACATCAACAGTTATAACCAAATCTTATTCAAGAGTTTAATAAAAACAAGTGCCATAAGTCCAAGTGCATTAGTGTGCTTTAGGCTTTTCACTGTTAATAGTGACAGATGTTACCGTTCAAAACACTCAATTTCAGATTGATCAAGGAACAGATAACTTGCTAACACTAATGAGAAGGGTGATACTGAGATCTAGATTTCAGTAAAGAGACCAGGTCAGGCTTGAGGGCAATGGTTGAGATGCATAAAATGCCACGCAATTTGGAGTCACTCATCCTTGACCTAAATCGGTTCTTATTTAAGTTCATGACTGAGAATGTTTGCTCACACAAATATGTAGAGCCGAATAACATCAGCATTTTCTTAGCGAATGACCGCATTTCTGGAAACCTGCTTTTGTCCAGTCAACAAGAGAACACTGCTGGTGTTTCCCGCGGCACTCATCGTCAAACTGCAGCTCAATGAGCTCCAGATGCAGCTGTGGAGGAGCATCATCAGGGTCCACGGAGATGAGAGAAGAGAAAAGCAACATGTCCTTTTCAATAACTGCAAAGTCCCGAAAGCGTTTGTTAAATTCCACAGAAAGAGATGCGATAGCTGTTGCATTTGCGCACCGATGTTGTCCTGTGAGAAACTGTCAATGACCTCTTTTAAAGCTGGGAAGTGCGCGGTGCAGGGCTCTGTTTGGGACAAGTGTCTTTGGAAAAGTTGCAGTTTGGTTCCAAAGGCCTTGGTGTGAGCATATAGCTGGCTCACCACTGCATCTTTCCCTTGAAGATTAACATTCAGCGAGTTCAGCCAGAGAGCATTACAATGGTGCTGCCACCGTGTGGCAGAAAGAGGAATAACATCTTTAAAGTTTAATGATTTATTTATTCTGACAGAGCTAGCGAGCCATAAATAACACATTATAAGACCGAAGCTGCGGGCCGTATGAACTCTGACCGCGGGCCGTGATTGGCCCACGGGCCGGACTTTGGACATGCCTGGCGTAGAGGTATTACGTAGAGGGGTCTAGCAAGCCGATACGTTGGGGTGTCTACATCAACGTCCGCATACAGCCCCGCCCCTCGGGGGGGCAGTTGGGTATATAAGGCGGTGCGCGAGAGAGCTCGAGGCAGTCGTTGGAGCAGAAGAACCAGTGAAGACTGAAGACCAGCTAGCTAGCCCTGGGACTACTCTGACTCGCTGCTCTTATAAGAGCCGAGCAAGGCAAGCCAGGGGCGACCTCAGAGCAGCGAGGTCTGTGTCCTTGTGAGGGCCAGGCTCGTGTGGCTGAGGGTCGGACCTGAGCCGAAGCTGGGCCAGGTCAGTTAGCCTCTACTAGGATGGTCTGGGTTAGAGGAGTGTAGGAGCTAACGGGGAAACGTTAGCCGAGGGACACCACCTCGGATAGACCAGGTGAAGGGGCCGTTACCCCTTCCTGTGTTAGGGTGCGCTACGTACTGTATAGTACCCATTTATTAATAAATACGTGTTGCCTCCGTCAAACGTCTCCTACGCTACTTACGCCGTTACATATGTATGCATTTGTGAGTCCACATATGACACAGGTGTAATGCGCTTGACCTTTGTCTTTTGTTTCAGATATCCGAGAGCAACTCGGCTGTGAGTCATGGTGCTGGAAGAATTTCCTTTACCATCGATGGCGCTTCACCAGCACCCATCTTAACCCCACCTCAATCCGATAGAGTTACTAGAGGGAAAAAACTAATCTCTTGTGACGTTTGTGGGAAAAAATTCCAACTGGCATGGTGCCTAGAATCCCACGTGAAAACGCACAAGGAGACCCATGACCAATGGTGCGGCATATGCGGACGAAGATTTGATCAGCCAGCAACTCGGCTGTGAGTCATGGTGCTGGAAGAATTTCCTTTACCATCGATGGCGCTTCACCAGCACCCATCTTAACCCCACCTCAATCCGATAGAGTTACTAGAGGGAAAAAACTAATCTCTTGTGACGTTTGTGGGAAAAAATTCCAACTGGCATGGTGCCTAGAATCCCACGTGAAAACGCACAAGGAGACCCATGACCAATGGTGTGGCATATGCGGACGAAGATTTGATCAGCCAGCAACTCGGCTGTGAGTCATGGTGCTGGAAGAATTTCCTTTACCATCGATGGCACTTCACCAGCAACCGTCTCGACCCTACCTCACTCCGATAGAGTCACTAGAGTGAGAAAACGAATCTCTTGCGACGTCTGCAGGAAAATATTCCAACTGGCATGGTGCCTAGAGTCCCACATGAGAATGCACAAGACTGGTGGACAAAGCTGCAACATCTGCGATCAAAGCTTTGATCATCCCGACAAACTGAGAAGGCATATGGAGACCCACGTAAAGAACTCCGTGTCAAGGGGCGCACGTGGCATAGTGAATGACGACAATTTTGCCAATGCGGTGTTGAAGATGTGTGAGAGCGACTCGGCTGCGAGTCATGGTGCTGGGAGAATTGCCTTTGCCATGGATGGCAACAGCAGCAGCTTGTCGAATCCTGGTGGTGAGGAGGCAGAGTTGCAGACAATGGCACTTTTTGCAAAGGGCGCACACCTGCGTGCAACGAAGTTATTGCTATCACAGCAACCGCGCATGGAACGAAGGCGCACGCTGGGAAATGCCACGCCTCACCAGCGCCCGCCTCGACTCCACCTAACTCCGATAGTCACTAGAGTGAGAAAACAAATCTCTTGCCAAGTCTGTGGGAAAGCATTTTAACTGCCATCATGCCTCGAGTCCCACATGAGAACACACCATTAACACAACTGACATGCTTGTGTAATGCGGGCGTAAACGACCTTCCGGATGTGACGTCATGGGGGGAGGAATTACGTCACGTGGGGGAGAGGGTTCAAGTCTAAAAGGGGAGAAACCGGAAGAGGAAGGGGAGTTGTCGGGGACTGGGATAGAGAAAGGCCACGTAGGGCGGAATGTGAGAGAGTGGCGAGGTCGCCACATACATAGAGAAAGGTTGGGCACCGTCGGCCAGCGCTGACCGACCCCGGAGAAGCGGGAGCAGCGAGGAGGCTGCAGAGAGCAGCCTGGGGTCCGCAAGGGAAGATCGGCAGCGGGGGTCTGTACGAAGAGTTCAGCAGCGGGACTGCTACGAGATAGAAGGAGGCTACAAGAGCGACAGCAGCCTGGGGCTGCCAAGCGGAGAGTCTCAAGGGGAGAGCAGTGTGGGAAAAGTATACGAACCCAAATAAAGGACACGGAGACAGATACAAGCGGTCGAGTCCTTTATTACACTGGTGTCAGAAGTGTAACGGCATGGCAAAACAACTAAGAAAAAATAATATTCCGTCGCCAGCATCTGCTTCATCATCCGACGACGACGACCTTCCTCCAGCGGGGGACCTGACTACGATGGAGGAGGAGATCCGTGCTGGAACGAGCGCGGAGCCGGGGGTCCCGTCTGCACCAAATGACGCGGATTTACGATGGAGGCAGATGGCGGCGCAGCTGGAGACGCTGAAAATCGTGCTCGCGCAATTGTGCGAGCTCGTCACGCCGAGGACGGCGTTGGGGAGAGCCGATGGAGGTCCGCAGGTCGCTGCCTTGCCTCCGCTGTCGGCGCCATTGGCCACGCGGCAAGAAGACGCCATCTTGGGCGTGGCAGGAGAAGAACGGCGGGAAGCCGCCATCTTGCGCTCTCCGCGGCGAGAGGCCGCCATCTTGAACACGTTGCGATGCGACGCCATTTTGAATATGCCGCCTGGTGACTCATCGGATGAGGACGGTGCAACAAGGAGTCGCAGTCGTCATCTCACGACCGTCAAAGAATTCTCCATCGGGGGCGATTGGAGTGCTTTCGCCTGAAGATTTCTGGCGGCGGTACGCTCAGCAAGGTGGACGGACGCTGAGGCATTGGAGGTTTTACCGACTCTTCTCGATGATGAGTCGGTGATATTCTTCCGCTCCATAAAGGCAGAGAAGAAGAAAACATTGAGAGGAGTTTTCGACGAGATGGCAGATGCATATGAGCCACCGGATGATGCTCATCGCCGGTTTGTTCAACGTCAGCGAGCACCCGAGGAGTCGCCGGTGGCATACAGGGGTGCGGTATTGGAGTTGGCCATGGCTGCATACCCGGAGACGGAGCCTGACCTGCTCGAACCTCTCATCTTGGGTAAGATGCTCGAGCTGTCCCGGGATTTGGGGATTCCTATGCCGGTGTGTGGCCACGAAAAGCTTACGTCCCGGGCGGCCGCTAAATGTCTGGATGCCCAGTTCAACCTGCGCCGTTGGAAGCAAGTCACGGCGTGGACGGGGGGGCCCATCGTCGAGGGAGGTGCCGCGGGTTGGGATCTCAAGAAGGCGGTGTACGTTTCTGACGGGGGGGGGGGCCCGCAGGAGCTGACAGCCGCCTCTGCTCAGTGGTCGGCCCGCAGTACGCCGGGGCCGCGATCTGCGCCACCGCCACGGGAGCGTCGGGACGGGGTGCCTGCGGCGCGGCGCAACAACATCGACTGCTTCCGCTGCGGCCGTAAAGGCCATTATGCCAGGGACTGCTGGGCCCGCGTCCCGGGTCCGCCCCAGCAGGAGGCCTCGTCAGCGGACGTGCCACGGAAGGATCCTCCAGGACAGGCAAGTCGGTGCGCACCAGACACCCGGCAAGGCTTGACACCTCACTCATCACCGTTGTCGTGCGATCCGGGTGTTGTTAATAACGGGGGGAGGCCATCGACTGGGCCACGTCACTCGGTAACGCAGTGGCATAAATTGGCACGGCGGGTCGTCGCGGCCGCTACTGGTTCGTCCACTGTACCTGGTTCTATACAAGGGGTGGACGTACGTGTGTTAGTGGATTCAGGGGTGTCCGCGACCATTATATCGGATGTCATTTTCCATCTGTTGAACATCCCACCTGAGGCCGTGCGTCCGGTTTACGATTCCTGCGTTGCTGCTAACGGGGGTAGCATGGGCATTGTGGGCCAGGTGGACGTTACAATATCTATCGGGGGAGTGTCGGCCTCGGGAATTGTGTTAATTTCGAGGTCCCTCGCGGTTCCTTGCTTGTTGGGAACTGACTTCCTGGCCAAGATGCCCATTCTAATTCGAATTAATCAAAACTGCATTGAATTACCGGGTGGGCGAAAAATTACATTTCTACCGTCGCCCTGGGGGCGACCTGCCCCGGTCGCTCAGGTGCAGGCGCTGTCCGAGGTATCTGTTGATATTCCACCTGGCTCACAGATGCTTATCCCCTTGCGATATCGGAAGCCTGTACCTGGTCGTCAGGGGGCAATTGGGATTTTGCTGTCGCCCTCCGCCACTATAACGGGCGGAGCGGCGCTCGTTGGGGCGCAAACTATTATCCGGCCTGACCAGCAGCCGTTTCTGCAGGTGCTTAATGCAAGTACCGAAAATGTGTGTGTGCCGGCTGGTACGGTTGTGGCACATGCCACTACGGTGTTTACGGCACAAGATAATCTGGGCAGCCAGGACGTGTTTGGTGGTGTTTCAGGTCCTGGTGCCGCTGATGATCGCTGGATCGCCGAATTGTGTGGGGAAAATTCTTCCCTTTCCGGTGAACAACGTTGTGCGCTTCGTAAATTATTGTTCAGTTATTCTGATGTGTTTAGCTCCGACGATTTGGACTTGGGACGCACCTCGTTGCTTTACCATCATATTGACACAGGGGACGCTGCCCCTATTCGGTTGAACTCGCATCGGATGAGTCCGGCGGAGCGAGATCAGGTTCGAGGGGCAGTGGATGACATGTTGGCTGCGGACATAATATCTCCATCTAACAGCCCATGGGGCGCGCCTGTTGTTTTGGTTAAAAAGAAGGATGGCAAATTGCGATTTTGTGTCGACTTTCGGAAATTGAATAAAGTGTCTGTGGCAGATGCGTACCCCCTGCCGCGTATGGACGACTCCCTCGATGTCTTGTCGGGGGCGAAGTTCTTTTCAACGCTTGATCTCTCTTCGGGATTCTGGCAGCTTCCCCTTGACGAGCCCTCGCGGGAGAAGACTGCTTTCCGTACACCGCAGGGGTTATTCCAATTTAATTGTCTTCCGATGGGGCTGAATGCTGCCCCTGCCACATTTCAAAGGTTGATGGAGTTGGTGTTAACGGGGTTGCAGTGGGAGACATGTCTGATATATTTAGATTATATTATCGTCTTCAGCCACACATTTGATGAGCATTTACTGCGGTTGGAGGCGGTGTTCGCCAGGATGCGTTCCGCAAATTTGAAATTTAAGCCTAAGAAATGTCACCTACTGCAACGGTCCGTGCGCTATTTGGGGCATATCGTAAGTGTGGACGGGGTGGCCACGGATCCGGACAAGACAGCATGCGTCCGTGACTGGCCAACCCCGGCCACGGTGGGGGATGTACGTCGCTTTTTGGGGTTTGCCTCATACTATCGGAGGTTTGTTCCGGATTTCGCGATGATCGCGAGGCCCTTGCACCTCCTTACGGGTAAAGGAAGGAAATTTGCTTGGGGACCGCCGGAAGAGGCGGCGTTTCAGGGCCTGCGCGATTGACTGGCTACGGCACCGACGTTAGATTATCCTGATTTCGATCACCCCTTCATTCTGGATACGGATGCGAGTGACACGGGCATTGGGGCCGTGTTGTCTCAATCAAAAGGTGGTGTGGAACGCGTGGTGGCGTATGGTAGCCGGGTTTTGTCTCCTGCAGAAACTCGCTACTGCGTCACACGCAGGGAACTTTTGGCTATTGTTTTCTTTCTCCGCCAATTTCGACCGTATCTCTACGGTCGTTCGTTTATTGTTCGCACGGATCATGCGGCCTTGCAGTATGCTCTTAAGATGGACCAACCATCCGGCCAGTTGGCGCGGTGGTTGGACACGCTGCAAGAATTTTCCTTCCAAATTCACCATCGGAAGGGGGTGCGTCACGCGAATGCGGACGCGCTTTCTAGGTTGCCGCAGCGATCCCCTTGCGCGTGCGCGTCGGGGACGCATAGATGTGCGCCGATTCAGCAACCCCCTCAGCCTGTTGCGTTGGCGGTCGACGTGCCTGAAGCTCCAAAGCAGCCGGGACCGGCTGATGGGATTCTGAATTTTCCAAGGGCTGTGTGGATTCGGGAACAAATGTTGGATGGTTCATTGGTCTCGTGACGGAATCGGACTGCGAAGAAGAGTGGGGGACTGGGTACGGGGGGTATGCCAGAAACCGCTCTCCGCGATGGTCTGCTGATGTGGAGGGAAGGGTTACAGGAACGCTGGCGTCTGGTTGTACCGGCATCCTTGCGGTACGAGTTGATTAGGACTCTGCATGGGGACACGCTTTTACATCTGGGGGTGCAGAAGACCCTATTGACGCTGCAGCGAGACTATTTTTGGCACGGCATGACAACGGATGTCGTCGGTCACGTTCGCGCGTGTCCCGATTGTGCCCGGCGAAAACCACCTAAACAACCATATGTGCCGCCCATACAGTCTATTCAGGTGTCTAGAGTTAACTAATTGGTGGCGTTGGACATTTTGGGACCCTTCCCGCCATCCGCTAAGGGAAATAAATACTTGCTAGTTGGGGTGGAGTACCTCTCCCGCTGGCCGATGGCCTGGCCTTTGCCTGACCAGTCAGCGGCGTCTATCACAGACGCCTTTCTATTCGGGTACGTTATGGACAAGGAGGCGCCGGAGAGGCTCCTCACAGACCAAGGCCGTAATTTTTCTTCTAAATTGTTGGGGGAGGTGTGCGCGGCTCTTGGAACTAAAAAGATACGGACATCTCCCTACCATCCGCAAACGGATGGTATGGTCGAACGGCTGAATCGGACATTGTCCGCAATGTTGCGTCACACCGTGAGTGAAAAACAATCGGATTGGGATTTGCATATCCCTGGGGTACTTTCGGCATACCGAATGACGCCGCATGCGGTTACAGGATATTCGCCGTTTTTCCTTATGTACGGTCGCGAGAACGTGCCGTCAATGGATGTGCAGTTGGGAACTGGAGTGAGGGGACCTGCTAAGCCTCTTCCTGATTACATTCGGGATACCGTTCGCCGGGTTACTGAGGCACGGGAGGGGGCCCGCATGGCTACTGCCAAAGCCCAGGCCCAAAACGAGCGGTGTGCTCGACGCTCGAAGGGGGAGTGCCCCTGGAAGGTGGGGGACATGGCCTGGCTCCATTGCCCGCAGGTGCGGCCATGTACCTCTCCTAAATTACACAAACCATGGCAAGGGCCGGTCCGGCTCATCGAGGTTCCCAACCCACAGTCTGCGCGTGTTCGGTTTGGATCTCGGCGTTGGTTCGTTCACACGTCGCGCTTGAAACCATATGTGGCCCCTCGAGACGATGCGTCATCTCCCGATGTTGCCTTGCCGGGGTCTGTGGCTGCCGACTCATCCTTGCCTGTGCCTGTTGACCTTGCAAGAGCGCCTGTCGTGCCTTTTACAGACAAGCCGGCCGTGACATTGCTGGAGACAGGAGACTCTGCTCGGGGTGTGCCTACCACGGCTGCGGGGACTCCGAGCCCCGCCGCCCTTCCGACCCCGTCGCAGAGACGATCGCGACGCACCCCCGACGCTGGTCCTTCAGGGACACGGGACCGGGACGTTGACGGGCCTCCAATAGCGACAGGAGGACTTCATCCTGTCGCTCCTAAAACCCCGTCACGTTCCCGGTCTGCAGGAGGGCCGCCGCCCGTCCGGGACGAACCGGCGACCCGAACGCGCTCAAAGTCCCTTACATTTCGTTGAATTTTACTATTGTGTTTGTTGTTGTTGTTATATTTATTGTATGCTTCGTTGTCCTTGAATGTGTCATGGTTGTGTTCGCTCGCATTACTTGTCTCGTTATTGTTCAGCCGAGGTCGGCTGGATTTTCTCTACGGGAGAGGGTGGTGTAATGCGGGCGTAAACGGCTTCGCGGATATGACGTCATGGGGGGGAGGAGTTAGGTCACGCGTGAGAGAGGAGTGAGGTCTTAAGGGAGAGATACCGGAAGAGACGGGAGTGTGTGGGAGATAGAGTTAGAGTGAGGCCACGCAGGGCGGAGGTCGAGGAGTGGCGAGATCGCCACACACACACGGAGAGAAAGACTTGGCACCGTCGGCCAGCGGTGACCAAGCGCGGAGGAACGACGGGCAGCGGTGGAGCTGCAGTGAGGGCAGCGGTGGAGCTGCAGTGAGGGGAGCCGGAGGACTGCACAGGGGATCTGCAGCGGAGCTGCAAAGGTGTGGAGGCTACGGGAGCGAGGGCAGCTGTGGAGCTGCCAAGGGGAGAGCTCCGAGCGAGGGCCGTGTGGGACAAGAGTAAGAACCCGAATAAAGGACAACGGAGACAGACCCAGGATCGAGTCCTTTATTATATAATGAATTTGTTATAATGAATCGTGTCACCTTATGTGTAGAGGTATTACGTAGAGGGGTGTAGCAAGCCGTTACATTGGGGTGTCTACATCAACGTCCGCATACAGCCCCGCCCCTCGGGGGGCAGGTGGGTATATAAGGCGGTGCGCGAGAGAGCTCGAGGCAGTCGTTGGAGCAGAAGAACCAGTGAAGACTGAAGACCAGCTAGCTAGCCCTGGTACTACCCTGACTCGCTGCTCTTATAAGAGCCGAGCAGGGCAAGCCAGGGGCGACCTCAGAGCAGCGAGGTCTGTGTCCTTGTGAGGGCCAGGCTCGTGTGGCTGAGGGTCGGACCTGAGCCGAAGCTGGGCCAGGTCAGTTAGCCTCTACTAGGATGGTCTGGGTTAGAGGAGTGTAGGAGCTAACGGGGAAACGTTAGCCGAGGGACACTGCCTCGGATAGACCAGGTGAAGGGGCCGTTACCCCTTCCTGTGT
Source organism: Lampetra planeri (assembly GCF_965212315.1). NCBI lineage: Eukaryota > Metazoa > Chordata > Hyperoartia > Petromyzontiformes > Petromyzontidae > Lampetra > Lampetra planeri. Next base: position 8,790,706 of record NC_136141.1, read on the forward strand.
TAGGGTGCGCTACGTACTGTATAGTACCCATTTATTAATAAATACGTGTTGCATTCGTCAAACGTCTCCTGCGCTACTTACGCCGTTACATATGTATGCATTTGTGAGTCCACATATGACACAGGTGTAATGCGCTTGACCTTTGTCTTTTGTTTCAGATGTCCGAGAGCAACTCGGCTGTGAGTCATGGTGCTGGAAGAATTTCCTTTACCATCGATGGCACTTTACTAGCACCCATCTTAACCCCACCTCAATCCGATAGAGTTACTAGAGGGAAAAAACTAATCTCTTGTGACGTTTGTGGGAGAAAATTCCAACTGGCATGGTGCCTAGAATCCCACGTGAAAACGCACAAGGAGACCCATGACCAATGGTGTGGCATATGCGGACGAAGATTTGATCAGCCAGCAACTCGGCTGTGAGTCATGGTGCTGGAAGAATTTCCTTTACCATCGATGCCACTTCACCAGCAACTGTCTCGACCCTACCTCACTCCGATAGTCACTAGAGTGAGAAAACTAATCTCTTGCGACGTCTGCAGGAAAACATTCCAACTGGCATGGTGCCTAGAGTCCCACATGAGAATGCACAAGACTGGTGGTCAAAGCTGCAACATCTGCGATCAAAGCTTTGATCAGCCCGACAAACTCAGAAGGCATATGGAGACCCACGGAAAGAACTCCGTGTCAAGGGGCGCACATGGCATAGTGAATGACGACAATTTTGCCAATGCGGTGTTGACGATGTGTGAGCGCGACTCAGCTGCGAGTCATGGTGCTGGGAGAATTGCCTTTGCCATGGATGGCAACAGCAGCAGCTTGTCGAGTCCTGGTGGTGAGGAGGCAGAGTTGCAGACAATGGCACTTTCTGCAAAGGGCGCACCTGCATGCAACGAAGTTATTGCTATCACAGCAACCGGGCATGGAACGAAGGCGCACGCTGGGAAATGCCATGCCTCACCAGCGCCCGTCTCGACTCCACCTCACTCCGATAGTCACTAGAGAAAACAAATCTCTTGCCAAGTCTGTGGGAAAGCATTTCAACTGCCATCAAGCCTAAAGTCCCACATGAGAACGCACCATTAACACAACTGACATGCTTGCATCCGGGGATGGAATTCCTTTCCAGCTCAGACCCCACCTGCTTGCCCTTCACCACATATTAACCTCTTGTTGTAACAGCTCTCTCGCTGGTTCAGCAGTTCTACTGCTGGATTATTTTTCCGCCTGAGGACGACTGCTTGTGTTGCAATCGAAATGTCGTGATACAGTAATCCCTCGCCACTTCGCGGCCTCAGTGCATCGCGGATTTTTCTAACTGATTTAAAGGCCTCATTATACCTGTGCAGTGACACCATCATCATCATCATTCATCATCACATTCATCGAACTGCACAGGTCTGTCATTGTCGTCATTGTCATCGTCGTCATTACTGGAGTCAAGTCTCAAGATACTACTGTCATTGGTGAGTGTAGAACACCATAATACGTATCGTATGAGAGAGAAAGAGAGTGAATGTATAATATTAAGGTTTTATAATTAAATAGATTTAAGTAAAATATATATATAAAGTATAAAAATACATATTTTAAACATTCTGGTACCCACACACACATATACGGAAATTCCTAGGGGGCCAATCCTACTTTCCGGATTTTCACCTATCGCGAGGGGTTCCGGTCCCCATTAACCGCGATAAACGAGGGATCACTGTATATTATTTTTTATTTTATTTTTCTACCTACGTGACTTTACCGAAAGAACCAAAAGGTACTAATTTGAGTGGATAAGGAGTAAAATAGATAGGATCTGCACTATTGAGGAGTTCTGTTATAATGAATCTGTTATAATGAATCGTGTCACCTTATGTGTAGAGGTATTACGTAGAGGGGTGTAGCAAGCCGTTACGTTGGGGTGTCTACATCAACGTCCGCATACAGCCCCGCCCCTCGGGGGGCAGTTGGGTATATAAGGAGGTGCGCGAGAGAGCTCGAAGCAGTCGTTGGAGCAGAAGAACCAGTGAAGACTGAAGACCAGCTAGCTAGCCCTGGGACTACCCTGACTCGCTGCTCTTATAAGAGCCGAGCAGGGCAAGCCAGGGGCGACCTCAGAGCAGCGAGGTCTGTGTCCTTGTGAGGGCCAGGCTCGTGTGGCTGAGGGTCGGACCTGAGCCGAAGCTGGGCCAGGTCAGTTAGCCTCTACTAGGATGGTCTGGGTTAGAGGAGTGTAGGAGCTAACGGGGAAACGTTAGCCGAGGGACACTGCCTCGGATAGACCGGGTGAAGGGGCCGTTACCCCTTCCTGTGTTAGGGTGCGCTACGTACTGTATAGTACCCATATATTAATAAATACGTGTTGCATTCGTCAAACGTCTCCTGCGCTACTTACGCCGTTACATATGTATGCATTTGTGAGTCCACATATGACACAGGTGTAATGCGCTTGACCTTTGTCTTTTGTTTCAGATGTCCGAGAGCAACTCGGCTGTGAGTCATGGTGCTGGAAGAATTTCCTTTACCATCGATGGCACTTTACTAGCACCCATCTTAACCCCACCTCAATCCGATAGAGTTACTAGAGGGAAAAAACTAATCTCTTGTGACGTTTGTGGGAGAAAATTCCAACTGGCATGGTGCCTAGAATCCCACGTGAAAACGCACAAGGAGACCCATGACCAATGGTGTGGCATATGCGGACGAAGATTTGATCAGCCAGCAACTCGGCTGTGAGTCATGGTGCTGGAAGAATTTCCTTTACCATCGATGCCACTTCACCAGCAACTGTCTCGACCCTACCTCACTCCGATAGTCACTAGAGTGAGAAAACTAATCTCTTGCGACGTCTGCAGGAAAACATTCCAACTGGCATGGTGCCTAGAGTCCCACATGAAAATGCACAAGACTGGTGGTCAAAGCTGCAAAATCTGCGATAAAAGCTTTGATCAGCCCTACAAACTCAGAAGGCATATGGAGACCCACGGAAAGAACTCCGTGTCAAGGGGCGCACGTGGCATAGTGAATGACGACAATTTTGCCAATGCGGTGTTGAAGATGTGTGAGAGCGACTCGGCTGCGAGTCATGGTGCTGGGAGAATTGCCTTTGCCATGGATGGCAACAGCAGCAGCTTGTCGAGTCCTGGTGGTGAGGAGGCAGAGTTGCAGACAATGGCACTTTCTGCAAAGGGCGCACCTGCATGCAACGAAGTTATTGCTATCACAGCAACCACGCATGGAACAAAGGCGCACGCTGGGAAATGCCACGCCTCACCAGCGCCCGTCTCGACTCCACCTCACTCCGATAGTCACTAGAGTGAGAAAACAAATCTCTTGCCAAGTCTGTGGGAAAGCATTTCAACTGCCATCATGCCTAGAGTCCCACATGAGAACGCACCATTAACACAACTGACATGCTTGCATCCGGGGATGGAATTCCTTTCCAGCTCAGACCCCACCTGCTTGCCCTTCACCACATATTAACCTCTTGTTGTAACAGCTCTCTCGCTGGTTCAGCAGTTCTACTGCTGGATTCTTTTTCCGCCTGAGGACGACTGCTTGTGTTGCAATCGAAATGTCGTGATACAGTAATCCCTCGCCACTTCGCGGCCTCAGTGCATCGCGGATTTTTCTAACTGATTTAAAAGCCTCATTATACCTGTGCAGTGACACCATCATCATCATTCATCATTACATTAATCGAACTGCACAGGTCTGTCATCGTCGTCATTGTCATTGTCATCGTCGTCATTACTGGAGTCAAGTCTCAAGATACTACTGTCATTGGTGAGTGTAGAACACCATAATACGTATCGTATGAGAGAGAGAGTGAATGTATAATATTAAGGTTTTATAATTAAATAGATTTAAGTAAAATATATATATAAAGTATAAATATACATATTTTAAACATTCTGGTACCCACACACACATATACGGAAATTCCTAGGGGGTCAATCCTACTTCGCGGATTTTCACCTATCGCAAGGGGTTCCAGTCCCCATTAACCGCGATAAACGAGGGATCACTGTATATTATTTTTAACTTCATTTTTCTTCCTACGTGACTTTACCGAAAGAACCAAAAGGTACTTATTTGGGTGGATAAGGATTAAATAGATAGGATCTGCACTATTGAGGAGTTCTGTTATAATGAATCTGTTATAATGAATCGTGTCACCTTATGTGTACCGGTATTACGTAGAGGGGTGTAGCAAGCCGTTACATTGGGGTGTCTACATCAACGTCCGCATACAGACCCGCCCCTCGGGGGGCAGTTGGGTATATAAGGCGGTGCGCGAGAGAGCTCGAGGCAGTCGTTGGAGCAGAAGAACCAGTGAGGGCTGAAGACCAGCTAGCTAGCCCTGGGACTACCCTGACTCGCTGCTCTTATAAGAGCCGAGCAGGGCAAGCCAGGGGCGACCTCAGAGCAGCGAGGTCTGTGTCCTTGTGAGGGCCAGGCTCGTGTGGCTGAGGGTCGGACCTGAGCCGAAGCTGGGCCAGGTCAGTTATCCTCTACTAGGATGGTCTGGGTTAGAGGAGTGTAGGAGCTAACGGGGAAACGTTAGCCGAGGGACACTGCCTCGGATAGACCGGGTGAAGGGGCCATTACCCCTTCCTGTGTTAGGGTGCGCTACGTACTGTATAGTACCCATTTATTAATAAATACGTGTTGCCTCCGTCAAACGTCTCCTGCGCTACTTACGCCGTTACATATGTATGCATTTGTGAGTCCACATATGACACAGGTGTAATGCGCTTGACCTTTGTCTTTTGTTTCAGATGTCTGAGAGCAACTCGGCTGTGAGTCATGGTGCTGGAAGAATTTCCTTTACCATCGATGGCACTTTACCAGCACCCATCTTAACCCCACCTCAATCCGATAGAGTTACTAGAGGGAAAAAACTAATCTCTTGTGACGTTTGTGGGAAAAAATTCCAACTGGCATGGTGCCTAGAATCCCACGTGAAAACGCACAAGGAGACCCATGACCAATGGTGCGGCATATGCGGACGAAGATTTGATCAGCCAGCAACTCGGCTGTGAGTCATGGTGCTGGAAGAATTTCCTTTACCATCGATGGCACTTCACCAGCAACCGTCTCGACCCTACCTCACTCCGATAGAGTCACTAGAGTGAGAAAACGAATCTCTTGCGACGTCTGCAGGAAAATATTCCAACTGGCATGGTGCCTAGAGTCCCACATGAAAATGCACAAGACTGGTGGTCAAAGCTGCAAAATCTGCGATAAAAGCTTTGATCAGCCCTACAAACTCAGAAGGCATATGGAGACCCACGGAAAGAACTCCGTGTCAAGGGGCGCACGTGGCATAGTGAATGACGACAATTTTGCCAATGCGGTGTTGAAGATGTGTGAGAGCGACTCGGCTGCGAGTCATGGTGCTGGGAGAATTGCCTTTGCCATGGATGGCAACAGCAGCAGCTTGTCGAGTCCTGGTGGTGAGGAGGCAGAGTTGCAGACAATGGCACTTTCTGCAAAGGGCGCACCTGCATGCAACGAAGTTATTGCTATCACAGCAACCACGCATGGAACAAAGGCGCACGCTGGGAAATGCCACGCCTCACCAGCGCCCGTCTCGACTCCACCTCACTCCGATAGTCACTAGAGTGAGAAAACAAATCTCTTGCCAAGTCTGTGGGAAAGCATTTCAACTGCCATCATGCCTAGAGTCCCACATGAGAACGCACCATTAACACAACTGACATGCTTGCATCCGGGGATGGAATTCCTTTCCAGCTCAGACCCCACCTGCTTGCCCTTCACCACATATTAACCTCTTGTTGTAACAGCTCTCTCGCTGGTTCAGCAGTTCTACTGCTGGATTCTTTTTCCGCCTGAGGACGACTGCTTGTGTTGCAATCGAAATGTCGTGATACAGTAATCCCTCGCCACTTCGCGGCCTCAGTGCATCGCGGATTTTTCTAACTGATTTAAAAGCCTCATTATACCTGTGCAGTGACACCATCATCATCATTCATCATTACATTAATCGAACTGCACAGGTCTGTCATCGTCGTCATTGTCATTGTCATCGTCGTCATTACTGGAGTCAAGTCTCAAGATACTACTGTCATTGGTGAGTGTAGAACACCATAATACGTATCGTATGAGAGAGAGAGTGAATGTATAATATTAAGGTTTTATAATTAAATAGATTTAAGTAAAATATATATATAAAGTATAAATATACATATTTTAAACATTCTGGTACCCACACACACATATACGGAAATTCCTAGGGGGTCAATCCTACTTCGCGGATTTTCACCTATCGCAAGGGGTTCCAGTCCCCATTAACCGCGATAAACGAGGGATCACTGTATATTATTTTTAACTTCATTTTTCTTCCTACGTGACTTTACCGAAAGAACCAAAAGGTACTTATTTGGGTGGATAAGGATTAAATAGATAGGATCTGCACTATTGAGGAGTTCTGTTATAATGAATCTGTTATAATGAATCGTGTCACCTTATGTGTACCGGTATTACGTAGAGGGGTGTAGCAAGCCGTTACATTGGGGTGTCTACATCAACGTCCGCATACAGACCCGCCCCTCGGGGGGCAGTTGGGTATATAAGGCGGTGCGCGAGAGAGCTCGAGGCAGTCGTTGGAGCAGAAGAACCAGTGAAGGCTGAAGACCAGCTAGCTAGCCCTGGGACTACCCTGACTCGCTGCTCTTATAAGAGCCGAGCAGGGCAAGCCAGGGGCGACCTCAGAGCAGCGAGGTCTGTGTCCTTGTGAGGGCCAGGCTCGTGTGGCTGAGGGTCGGACCTGAGCCGAAGCTGGGCCAGGTCAGTTATCCTCTACTAGGATGGTCTGGGTTAGAGGAGTGTAGGAGCTAACGGGGAAACGTTAGCCGAGGGACACTGCCTCGGATAGACCGGGTGAAGGGGCCATTACCCCTTCCTGTGTTAGGGTGCGCTACGTACTGTATAGTACCCATTTATTAATAAATACGTGTTGCCTCCGTCAAACGTCTCCTGCGCTACTTACGCCGTTACATATGTATGCATTTGTGAGTCCACATATGACACAGGTGTAATGCGCTTGACCTTTGTCTTTTGTTTCAGATGTCTGAGAGCAACTCGGCTGTGAGTCATGGTGCTGGAAGAATTTCCTTTACCATCGATGGCACTTTACCAGCACCCATCTTAACCCCACCTCAATCCGATAGAGTTACTAGAGGGAAAAAACTAATCTCTTGTGACGTTTGTGGGAAAAAATTCCAACTGGCATGGTGCCTAGAATCCCACGTGAAAACGCACAAGGAGACCCATGACCAATGGTGCGGCATATGCGGACGAAGATTTGATCAGCCAGCAACTCGGCTGTGAGTCATGGTGCTGGAAGAATTTCCTTTACCATCGATGGCACTTTACCAGCAACCGTCTCGACCCTACCTGACTCCGATAGAGTCACTAGAGTGAGAAAACGAATCTCTTGCGACGTCTGCAGGAAAATATTCCAACTGGCATGGTGCCTAGAGTCCCACATGAGAATGCACAAGACTGGTGGACAAAGCTGCAACATCTGCGATCAAAGCTTTGATCATCCCGACAAACTGAGAAGGCATATGGAGACCCACGTAAAGAACTCCGTGTCAAGGGGCGCACGTGGCTTAGTGAATGACGACAATTTTGCCAATGCGGTGTTGAAGATGTGTGAGAGCGACTCGGCTGCGAGTCATGGTGCTGGGAGAATTGCCTTTGCCATGGATGGCAACAGCAGCAGCTTGTCGAATCCTGGTGGTGAGGAGGCAGAGTTGCAGACAATGGCACTTTTTGCAAAGGGCGCACACCTGCGTGCAACGAAGTTATTGCTATCACAGCAACCGCGCATGGAACGAAGGCGCATGCTGGGAAATGCCACGCCTCACCAGCGCCCGTCTCGACTCCACCTCACTCCGATAGTCACTAGAGAAAACAAATCTCTTGCCAAGTCTGTGGGAAAGCATTTTAACTGCCATCATGCCTCGAGTCCCACATGAGAACGCACCATTAAGTGTTACCCCTTCCTGTGTTAGGGTGCGCTACGTACTGTATAGTACCCATTTATTAATAAATACGTGTTGCCTCCGTCAAACGTCTCCTGCGCTACTTACGCCGTTACATATGTATGCATTTGTGAGTCCACATATGACACAGGTGTAATGCGCTTGACCTTTGTCTTTTGTTTCAGATGTCCGAGAGCAACTCGGCTGTGAGTCATGGTGCTGGAAGAATTTCCTTTACCATCGATGGCACTTTTCCAGCACCCATCTTAACCCCACCTCAATCCGATAGAGTTACTAGAGGGAAAAAACTAATCTCTTGTGACGTTTGTGGGAAAAAATTCCAACTGTAATGGTGCCTAGAATCCCACGTGAAAACGCACAAGGAGACCCATGACCAATGGTGCGGCATATGCGGACGAAGATTTGATCAGCCAGCAACTCGGCTGTGAGTCATGGTGCTGGAAGAATTTCCTTTACCATCGATGGCACTTCACCAGCAACCGTCTCGACCCTACCTCACTCCGATAGAGTCACTAGAGTGAGAAAACGAATCTCTTGCGACGTCTGCAGGAAAATATTCCAACTGGCATGGTGCCTAGAGTCCCACATGAGAATGCACAAGACTGGTGGACAAAGCTGCAACATCTGCGATCAAAGCTTTGATCATCCCGACAAACTGAGAAGGCATATGGAGACCCACGTAAAGAACTCCGTGTCAAGGGGCGCACGTGGCATAGTGAATGACGACAATTTTGCCAATGCGGTGTTGAAGATGTGTGAGAGCGACTCGGCTGCGAGTCATGGTGCTGGGAGAATTGCCTTTGCCATGGATGGCAACAGCAGCAGCTTGTCGAATCCTGGTGGTGAGGAGGCAGAGTTGCAGACAATGGCACTTTTTGCAAAGGGTGCACACCTGCGTGCAACGAAGTTATTGCTATCACAGCAACCGCGCATGGAACGAAGGCGCATGCTGGGAAATGCCACGCCTCACCAGCGCCCGTTGTTGTGTATTAGCCTTCTTCCAAAATTGATATTAATAATATTTGATGATATTTTTATATATTATCTTTTTACTTGTTTTTATATAATGAATGAAAACACACCAAAGCACAGCAGACTGCAAAACACCAGGTGTCACTAAGTAATGGACTGGAGGAGGGCTAGGATGGCAGAATTTGCAACCTTGCTTCAAGGAAGGAGGGGGCCTGATGAACGGGCATATGTCACCCGTGCAGGCGGCAGAGACAGTGGGAGAGTCAGCCAGACATAATTAAGGCAAAAAGCCAACCATCCTGCATGGTTTTAAGGAATTAAATTATTAAATCCAGGGTGAGTGGTCAAATGAAGTGGGTCAGCAACGCTGTGTGCACAGGGGAGGGAGCTGATTAACAACCCTGCACGGCTGAACGTGAGGGGGCCTTTGACCTGAAATTAAGAATAACACTCCCAGAGCAGAAGGTTGGATGGCCACAGTGAGACGAATAAGAGCGTTGTATATCAAGGATGCAGACTCAGCTGAACGGCGAGGCTGCGGAGGTTACCAGGAGTTCGCGTTCGCCTAGTTAAGTCAAAAAGCTCAATAATTCTGTATTGCTATTAAAGTAACGTTAAAGTCGGAATTTAACAACAGGATAGGCTAAAGTTATCGATATTCACACCCACTCCAATTAAACCAGGCCACAAGTTACGCCTACTGAACCATCACCATCATTAAGTCAATATGAAATGTTATTTCCATACTTTAAAATACAACTCGACCCAAAGCATATGACAATCAGAACCTTCCTAAGTCAAAATTGAATCGCACCCAGACAGGAGCGAATAGTCGATATAAGGTTGAAGAGGGAAGGAAATTAAGAGCACGGCGAACTGCAAACGTAAGCAAAAAAAGCCGGGAACAACACACCAGCCAGCAACAGCGAGTCGGGCTTCGACAGGCCATAAAAGTAGGAATAATAACTCCCGGGGTCAGGGGACATCAGAAAAAGCAAGCAGACAAAAACCAGAACTGACTCCAAGGTTCAACCGCCCTCACCTACAAGGAGTGACGGAAATTAATGAGGCCTTGAGTTAACGGCGTCAGCTGGACAGCAACAACACCGGCGAGCAGAGACAGAGTGAGGCAAAGACTGCCAGGCTATGAAATACAACTTCATGTCAGTAAAGCCGAACAAGTTAAGTTAAAGACATCACAATACATAATATCGTACATAACATCAATGTTAACGCTATTCACCGTCAACTATATTCCGCTTATATAACCATGCAGACACCAAGGAATACGAATTCCTAGGATCAAGAAACTTACCCCTTAACCTAAGATATCGGAAATAAATTAATAATAATAAGCCTATGCATGAAAGACAAAAGTAAAACTTATGAAAGCCAGGATAGCGGGATAAATCACCACTAGGTCGAAATAAAATACATAATAAAAGAGCGATGTTAAACCCAGGGTCGGAGAGAAAGGGAGATCCCGGCCGTCTTTGTATCCCCGCAGCGCGGGATGGGAGTGTGTATGTGCTCGGGGAGGCACCTCCACTTGGGTCAAGCACCACGATGGGAAACGACACACCTTAGGCTACATACAGAATCATAACTGGGAAATGGTAAGGGACAAATGTTAATTTAAAACTTTTTAACCATGTCTGTGTGCGTCTGTGAGGGTCGGAGGGAGTGTGCCCCTCCCTCCAGGTCGTGCAACACGGACAGAGACGCCTGTGAGACGATTTGTAACGTCTGTGTTTTGGTTCATGAAGAAGGCCAGACAAGAGATAATATTGCACCCAGACAGAGAGACGACTTCGAGGCAATTTGTAACATCTGATTGTTTGCTCATGGATTTTATGGAGGGAGTATGACAACGGAAAATACCGTGGGTGATGCACACAAGGACACACGGACGTACGGACACACACATGAACACACCTACACACGGACAGATCCTGACACAGTAAATCAAAAGAAAACCCCGCCTTGTGGGCAGGACCCAAAGGGATTTTTCGGCATAAAAGAAAGGACCCTGAGCATTGGAAACCAGTTCGACCAGGAGAGTCAACTCATCACGAGTTCGACCAGCGGGTCGGCTCCGGAGCGAGCTCGACCGAGCGGGTCGGCTCGACTCATCTTCAGCTCGACCGAGCGGGTCGACTCAAGGGCGAGCTGCGACTAACGGGTCGGCTCGACTCTTCAGCTTCTGGGACTCAGCCGAGTTCAGACGGCTCTCGGGGCTCGACTCAAGCGGCTCCCCGTCTCCTCTGCAGGCGGGCAAGACCCGCTTGACAGCTCAACTCGGCCGCGACAGCCCAACCTCTGCCGAGTCGAAGGTCGCTCTGCAGCTGAAGGTCGCGGTTTGGCGACGAGGTGACGACCCAGCACTGCGCGCTGCGAGCGAGCTGTGGGCGCCACCTACCGACCGGGTTCCGAACTACGACAGCGTATCAACAGGCATCCAACCAATTCCCCACGGCGACAGAGGAGCGACTAATACGTATGACGCGCACCGCCCCCTCACCACACGACCCCCAGGCGTCTGTTTGACATAAAGAACCGACTCCGAACACTGACTATTGAAGACAACTCTTACCACTCAAACCCACTCGAACCCATAAGCCATCCGTGGCTGTGAAGAAAACACTCGAGACCGAGTGATGGCCATCCGTCGTTTATAAGAGTATTCGTAATTTTATCTTTAATATTTAGTGGGCTGTACTCTTAATCGCATAAATTCCCAACAGATCCATCAATACGAATTGATTCTTGGCACCTCCTTCCGCCGAGCAACGCTCACGTGGGGAGTGGTGGCCCACCAGATCCTTAACAGGTGATCTGGTCCCCAATTAGTAAACTCTGTATAAGATAACGATCTTCGGAAAAGGAGCGCCGTTGCAGGCCTTTACTCCGAGCCATTCTGTTGTCAGATAACCTGCCGATGAATCTGTTGAGATTGGTGCCTTTAAGAATAATAACTGTTTTGATTGTGTTTTTTTTATCGCCGTATAATCTTTCAAGTATCTTTCATTCATTAACGTTAAGGTTTTTCTTAGCATAGTATTTGCATGTTTTAACGACTCTCTCTCTCACTAACAACCATCGCGTTATGCGGGATCTGTGTGCCGTTGTCAAGTGAAATCAGACAATCGTTGATGATACTGTATTGATGCCGTATTGACGTTCCGAGATTGAGAGTTCGCATACTATATCATAGTTGAGGTTGAATTAGTAATAAATTGATTAATACAGAAGTGGTTGTGTGATTCTTTCCTGAACTATGCACAAGATCTGCTTCTGCGTTGAGATCTGAACTTGGTGACCTTAATAAACACACTAACACATACTCAGTAAATGTTAAAGCGATAACGGGGCGAACCGGGGACCTAAAGATAAGCGAGAATGAGACGAACCTAGACAACGATGCCGAGTTAATCTAAGTTAATCTTGCATACTTACACCACACCTGCATAACTACATAAGATTAATTGCCTTATTCCGATCGATAACCCACCCTCGTCACCGAGGCGGGGTCTGGTTATCATAACGACTTGCATTATCATAATTACACCCACTCGCATAATTACTACAATTACCTCTCGAATTGGCATAATTAAATGTGCATAATTACATAAAATTAACATATTTCCGGATAATTACACATTTGGCCAAATTTCATTTGATTATTATTATTATTATTTTCACTGAATATTCATAACCCACATATACAACATAATAATTTCACCCACGCACGCATACAACACATCAAAATTTTCACACCCAACATATACAACATAATGGGGGCTCGTCCGGGATTTGAACCCGGGACCTCTCGCAGACAGTTTGTGCATGAATTCAGGAACGAATCACTGTTGTGTTAATCAAAGTGGTGTGAACTAACGTTGCCTTGTGATTATAAACGGGGGTATACACGCGCTCTGAAGGGAAATACCAGAGTAGCAGAGTATAACAAAGACAGCTGGGCTGAAATTATTTGCTCGAGTTGAACTGACGCATCCTGTGATACAATTGTTTATATGTGCGCTGAAGGGGAATTCTAGAGTAACTCACGCCACACATGAGATGTTAGAATTAAGATACACTCTTAAGTCTATTAACCACACTACGTAATAGAGATGGCGCAGGATCCACAACGTTCTGAGGTTGACACACCAACGCATAACACTGATACGGAGTGGACCTCTGAGGAGGAGATGGAATCTATGGAAAAACAATATCGGGAATTTGTGTTAAAACGTACTGGACGGACTGCTAGCCAGCAGACGGAGCAGAGAGATATATGGGAGGGGTGCCATACAGAAGATGTTAAAGCCCATAGAAGGAAACTACTTAAGGACGTGATGAAATGTGGCAAAGCCAAACGTGACGTAAAAATTGCAGAAATAGCGAGGGTAGACTCGTACCTCCTCGCACAGACAGACAGAGAAAGATTATGGAATGAGGAAAAATTTGAAAGGGAAAGACAAGAGAAACTGTCCTTAATGGAGCAGGTAAAGAGTCTGCACGCCCTCATGAGAGAGAAAGAATCCGCACTAAATGCACCAGTGAAACACCCAGACGCTGATACACAGAACACATACGGGAGTAACAATTTACCACACTCCGAGCCACGTGGACGTAGCCCAGGGCCAGATCCCACAATGAGTATGGCTACTGTGCAAAGCAATTTTGATGAAGTAACACCCTCGCAAATCGAGGAGAGAGAAGAGGAAATAGTAATACAAACGGGAAAACATGAGGCCGACCACCCCAACGTTAGAGAGAGACAAATAATTAACCCTAAGTCATCAGGATACACTGTAATGATAGGGCGGAAAAGGGCGGAGCTGGTGCAAGACGGGAAACATGACCTAAACAGCACACCAGGCAGACGCACGCTACGCAAGTATGACCGACATGATGCAGATGACAGGGACAGCTCACCAGAGAAACGCACCTCGCACAAACACGACCAACATGACACAGATGACAGACACAGCTCACCAGAGAGACACACCTCACGCAAACATGACAGACACAGCTCACCAGAGAGACGCACCTCACGTAAACATGACAGACACAGCTCACCAGAGACACACCTCACGCAAACATGACCGACATGATGCAGATGACAGACACAGCTCACCAGAGAGACGCACCTCACGTAAACATGACAGACACAGCTCACCAGAGAGACACACCTCACGCAAACATGACCGACATGATGCAGATGACAGACACAGCTCACCAGAGAGACGCACCTCACGTAAACATGACAGACACAGCTCACCAGAGAGACACACCTCACGCAAACATGACCGACATGATGCAGATGACAGACACCGCTCACCAGAGAGACACACCTCACGCAAACATGACCGACATGATGCAGATGACAGACACAGCTCACCAGAGAGACGCACCTCACGTAAACATTATCAACACGACAGGGGTAACAGAGAGAGCTCACCAGAGGAACACACCTCACGCAAACATGACCGACATGATGCAGATGACAGACACAGCTCACCAGAGAGACGCACCTCACGTAAACATTATCAACACGACAGGGGTAACAGAGAAAGCTCACCAGAGGGACGCATGACCCGTAAAAATCACCCACGCAAAACCACCCGCACCACAGATGACAGAGACAGGAATCCCGATAACCATGAAGCACGAGACAAACGTAAATACAACACCTCACCTAGCAGGCACCACACACGCAGTAGGCAGCATGAAGGTCAAGGACAAAAACACTCACCACATAGACACCGCTCAAGGAGATCACGCACACCAACCCACAAACACGAATCACAAGACCCACATAAGGAAAACAAGAGACACAGACACGGGAAACATGACAACAGGGATAGTGGAGACAAGGGTAGCTCAAGTGAGCACTCCTCAGGAACCGACACCACTGATGACGAACAACACACTTTTAACAGTAAGACACTAAAACTAATGGACAAAGCACTCGTGAGAATTCCCTACTTCGATCCACATAACAAGAACAGGGACATACACACTTACATAGCTATGGTAGAACAGGAGGCTAAGATCCGGGGTCTGGGTAAATCAGCAGAAAAGGCATGTTTATTATCAAGGAGCCTACATGAACCCGCCAGACCATGGGTAGCCTCCCTGCCAAATAGGGTGAAGAGTGACTTTAAACAATTGAGCCGAGCAGTAGTTAAGAGATTTGGGGAATACTTCACACTATCCGAAGGATTGAACGCGGCAAAGTTGATGACCCAGCGAGTAGACGAAGACCCACGAGATTATCTCCTACGCCTTAAGAAAGCATATTACGCAGGAGACGGGGACAATGCCCAGGGAGATAAGACAGTTTTAAAAGTGATGTTCTTTCAATCATTGAGACCTGAAATAGTGAGAATAGTAGGAATGATGTTGGACCCCGAGACTGCCTCCCTACGCCAGATTGAAAGCAAGGCCCACACGGCCTGGGTGAACGGACGGAAAACCACTAGCATAGCCAAAACCCACATCGTCACCAGAGATAAAGAATGCCTCGATCTGGAGGGAAGCGAATCTCCAAGGAATAATATTAGCGCCACACGGGGTGGACATGAATTCCCCCAGGAGAGGGCGCCTAACCCAATAGAATCAACACCCGTCTACAACACGCTGAACAACGTTCCACGTGGGGGGAGGGACGAGTCAAGGGGAACCTGGCACCCACAGCCGCCACCACCATGGAATGCAGGAGAGGGCGGAGGCTGGAATTATGGAGGAGGAAGAGCGAGTGACGGGCCATACCTACCCCGCGGAGGCCGACGCCCATTAAACCAGTCACCATATCGTCCCCCACTGCCGCCTCCACTAACAATAGAGCATAGACCACCGTTAGCTAACAGGAATCGATATGCTCACCACATTAGGATGGAAAAAGAGCTCCTAGGGAGTATGAAGACTCCCATGCAAATAGCAAAGGGAAGAATACCAACTATACCCACACAGGAGGAGGACACACCCAGCGCAAAGGTAGCCCAAGTGAACGTAGGGAAGACAAGAAGCCCCGAAGCAATCACCGAAGTGGTACCAGAGGGAAAAGGGTACCATCTGGGGGAATTGATTCCCGTAGGACCAGTCGGACGAGTCCACGTGGAAGTAATACTGCAAGATACCCTGACCAGCCAGGGCCTTTGTGATACTGGAGCAGAAATATCCATGATATCCAGATAATTATTTGACGAACTCCAGACTGCCCTCCAGAGGAAGAATGAAACACTACAGATGATGCCAAGTAACCTTACCTACTCAGGATGTGAAGGGACCCACATGCGACCATTGGGCAAAGTTATGACGAAGTTGACGTTCAACAAAATCAACATGAACCATCCCCTATATGTCGTACGGAGCCCCGGAAAAAAGTTGATCATTGGGATAGAACTACTGAATCGCCTGAAACCCATTATGAACCTTGAATCCCGACAAATTTGGGCACAGTCAATGCCGGAGCAACAAAGGGACTCAGAAGATGAAGACGTTATGAGAGACTCCACGGGAATCCAAGTGATAACACAAGAGCTCAACGACCTATCAACGACAACCAGGAACGAAGACGAGCTCCCAGCAGGAGTTCGGATCACTCAGCTAATGACTAACAGACTGAGAGAAGACCGAAAGGAAGCCGACTTAGAGTCAGTATCACCAAATGACCGTCCCCTCATGGAGTATATACCGCCCCCTGGAGGCCAAACCGACGAACTGCAAACTGATGAAGGAGAACACGAGGGCAAGAGCGTATTACCCTCGGATGAAGCCAAGGCAACTCAACCGATAGTAACGCAAAAGGAACTTTCAACCGAGCCGCCCGAAACCACGAAGGCCTTGGACCCAGACCCAGGACAAGGAGTCTCCCTAATAGAAGAACAAATCGAACAACAAATTGAAGCAGCAGACGCCCTCGAGAACGACACTCAACGAAATGAGCTTCGTCAACTGCTCCACAAATACCACTCCCTGTTCTCAGAAGACCCCTATGATTGCGGCAAAACCGACCTACACGTGGTATCTATTCCCACACTGGAAGGAGCGCCAGCGGTATATGTGAAACAATACAAGATTCCACTGGCTGCCTACGAATCAATCCAAGAAACCTTGGAGAACCTACTCAAGAAGAATATAATTCGAGAATGCAACTCAACCTACAACTCACCGATTTGGCCTGCATTGAAACCCACAGGCAAGTGGCGACTCACCATCGACTATAGGCAACTCAACAAAACGGTTCCCCTATCTCGATGGCCAATGGCAGAAATCGACCAGAATCTCAACCAAATAAAAGGCGCAAAAATTCTCACCACCATGGATCTATCAAATGGCTTCTGGACCATGCCCGTGAAAGAAGCGGATCAATACAAGTTGGCATTTACATTCAATGGAATACAGTATACTTGGAACCGATGTCCATTTGGATACTCAAATTCACCTGCGGACTTTAACATATTCCTACACAAGGCAATGGACGACGCAAAAGAGCGAGGTACCATCGTCTATGTCGACGATATACTGGTCAAGGACTCCTCCTGGGAAGAACACCTCGAGAGCCTCCAGCATACCCTCGAGCAGTTAAAGGAAGCAGGCGCAAAGATTTCAATACAAAAAGGACAGTGGGCACGCAAGAGGGTGGACTACCTCGGGCTCCAGGTCGGCACTGAGGGACTGTTACCCCAAACCAAAAGACTTGGAGCCCTCCTCGCACTCAAATCGCCCACCACAGTCACGACCCTTCGGAGCTTCTTAGGGATTTGCAACTACCTTCGACAGTTCGTGGACGACTACGCAGGAATCGTTCGACCCTTAGTCAAACTACTGCAAAAAGACGAACCATGGGAGTGGGGACAGGAACAGGAAGCCGCAGAAAAAGAATTAAAACGACAGATCACAGAGGCATCCTGCCTAGCATACCCAGAGAAAGGGAAAGAATACTACCTGGAGACCGCATACTCAGATCATAGTATCAGCTCGGTACTGTACCAGAGACAGGAAGCAGAGAAACGAGTTATTGCCTATGCCAGCAAAGCCCTCCGGGGAGTGGAGATGAAGTTCTCCGAGTGTGAGAAGGCGATATTTGGAAACATCTGGGCCATACAACATTTTCGGAACTTGTTAAACGGAGAGAAGATCATCCTGGAAACGAATCATGAATCCTTGGCATACCTCAACAGCAAGAAGATTCGAGAGGGCCGCGTAACCAGCAGCCGAATAGCCAGCTGGGCACTGACACTCCAAGGCCTACCAATCACAGTGAAATACGCAAAAAACAAGAAAAGTCCAATGGCCCAAGGTCTTGCCGATTTACATGATTGTACCTTTGACAGCGTAGAAGCAGAGGACGTAAAGATACCTCCGGAGGACAACAGGTACTTGCCCTTCAGGAAGGAAACATGTGCCGACCTACCAGTGGTATACATCGATGGATGCTCCAAGATGAAGGAGAACAAGCTTCACGCTGGGTCAGGAGTCATTTGGGAAACTGGCCCACTCACAGGGATTCAAGAGGGATTTCAGCTGGGACCAAAGTCAAACCAGTATGCAGAGTTGGTCGGGGTACACATCGCTGTCCAAATGGCATCCGATAACCAAATACGGACCATGGTGGTGTGCACTGATTCCAACTACGTACAGCACAGCTTCCTGCACCACCTACCCATATGGAAAAAAAACGGGATGAAGAACCATAGGAATAGACCAATTCACCATCGAGAACTATTCGAGGCCATAGATAAGATGGTTCAGAACAAGGATATGAAGATATTTTGGAAGAAAGTCAAAGGGCACTCCAAGATACCTGGTCAAGAGAAAACTGGGAACGACCAAGCAGATGCCATAGCAAAGGAGGGAAGCCTGGAAGGCACCCCGTGGAAGCTAGAAGACCAAACCGACAGAGACGGACAACAAGAGTCGACGAACCAAGACATCGCCGTGATAAGACTGGTCACAAGAAGTAGGAAGAACCCGGCAGAAGCTGGAACCAGAGCCCAATTGAACAGTGCCCAGCCTTCCGAAGACCTGATCAGAATGCAACACGAGGACGAAACACTAAAGACACTCGCCGATCATATCCAAGATCCAGCAGGAAAACCAATCACTACTGACAACTTGAATGACAATAAAGAGCTCGAGATCATGCATAGCCAAATCAAAAGGTTCTCAATGCGAAAAGGGCTACTGGTATACACAAACGAAAAAGACGGTCGACCTAGATGGGTAGTCCCCTCTCAATATCGAGAAATAATGTTACAACACGCCCACAATGAACCGTGCAGCGGCCACCGATGCGAGGTGAATACGGGACAGATGCTGCGACAGGTGGCCTACTGGCCAAAAATGGGGGAAGACATACACAAACATGTGTCCAACTGTCTCGTGTGTTGTAAGTACCAGCCAACGACCTCACAGCATAGGGCACCCCTACAGAGGAGGGGAACAGATTATCCTTGGTCCAACCTACAAATCGACTGGATAGGACCTGTCAACCGATCAACCAAAGGGAACAAGTACATGCTAACTGTGACCTGTGCATTCTCTAAATGGACAGAGTGTTTACCAGCACCCAACAACACCGCGGAAACGACCGCTATCCTACTGATCAACCAAATATTCAGTAGATGGGGTCTACCGTCAACGATCGATTCAGACAAAGGAAGCCACTTCACAGCCGAGGTTATCACAGAAGTGTGGAAGATGTTGGGAGTAAAAAGACAATTACATGTCGCATATCATCCACAATCCTCAGGACAGGTGGAAAGAGCCAACAGGACCATCGTGAGCCTCCTAAAGAAATGTGTCTACCACGGGCCGCGACTGGGATACGAAACTACCCCTAGTCTTGATGGCCATGCGAGCCACACCCAACCGAGCTACAGGCAGGACACCCTTCGAGATCATGACAGGGAGGCTAATGACCCTCCCAGTACACCTGTTATATGTCCCAGCAGAGGACGAGACCCCAACGGCAATGACGCCAACTGAATACCTGACGGGACTCAATAGTCACCTACAGAGCACATTCGCTATGGTCAGGGACCAGTTGCAAGTAGAGGCTCAGGGGAGCAAAGCATACTATGACCAAAAAGCCAGCCACGCAGAATACCAGCTAGGAGACCAGGTGTGGTACCTCAATTACGAGAAAAGAAAACAGAAGTGCAGGAAATTCCTACCTTCCTGGACAGGACCACACGAGGTGGTTGACAAAATGTCCCCAGTAGTATATCAGCTAAAAATCACAAAGACAGGAAGAGAGCAGCAATACAAGTGGGTGCACATCAACCAAATCAAACCGTACCCTGTGCTGGTGGAGCAAGATGAGGAATAAAGGTGGAAAAAGGGGGGGGGGAACTAAACTAATGGGCATATCACACTACGATAATGTGTAACATGTTTTCCAGGAAATGGCAGCCCTCCTGCTCACGCTCCTGCTAACGTACCTTGCCAAGCTAGAAGGGAGCCAAGGCCTGATGATGCCACCCAAGAATAACCGTAGAAACTATCTTTTTAACGATATCTCCTATAACACGTAGTCAATAGAATAATTTCTCCCTCCCTTATCGTTTTACCTTCCTTTAGAATTTTTTTTTTTCTCTCTCTCTTGTCACATATAACCATGTTAAGTTGTGACACGTACGCGCGCGTTGTAAGGAAATAGCAGCAAAAACTTGAGGACAATCGATGGTTCATGATGGAAGAAGGGTATACATATTTTTTTAAAAATAACCCGTGGCCATTTGACCACTGGTCATTTTTAAAAGGGCGGAATGTTGTGTATTAGCCTTCTTCCAAAATTGATATTAATAATATTTGATGATATTTTTATATATTATCTTTTTACTTGTTTTTATATAATGAATGAAAACACACCAAAGCACAGCAGACTGCAAAACACCAGGTGTCACTAAGTAATGGACTGGAGGAGGGCTAGGATGGCAGAATTTGCAACCTTGCTTCAAGGAAGGAGGGGGCCTGATGAACGGGCATATGTCACCCGTGCAGGCGGCAGAGACAGTGGGAGAGTCAGCCAGACATAATTAAGGCAAAAAGCCAACCATCCTGCATGGTTTTAAGGAATTAAATTATTAAATCCAGGGTGAGTGGTCAAATGAAGTGGGTCAGCAACGCTGTGTGCACAGGGGAGGGAGCTGATTAACAACCCTGCACGGCTGAACGTGAGGGGGCCTTTGACCTGAAATTAAGAATAACACTCCCAGAGCAGAAGGTTGGATGGCCACAGTGAGACGAATAAGAGCGTTGTATATCAAGGATGCAGACTCAGCTGAACGGCGAGGCTGCGGAGGTTACCAGGAGTTCGCGTTCGCCTAGTTAAGTCAAAAAGCTCAATAATTCTGTATTGCTATTAAAGTAACGTTAAAGTCGGAATTTAACAACAGGATAGGCTAAAGTTATCGATATTCACACCCACTCCAATTAAACCAGGCCACAAGTTACACCTACTGAACCATCACCATCATTAAGTCAATATGAAATGTTATTTCCATACTTTAAAATACAACTCGACCCAAAGCATATGACAATCAGAACCTTCCTAAGTCAAAATTGAATCGCACCCAGACAGGAGCGAATAGTCGATATAAGGTTGAAGAGGGAAGGAAATTAAGAGCACGGCGAACTGCAAACGTAAGCAAAAAAAGCCGGGAACAACACACCAGCCAGCAACAGCGAGTCGGGCTTCGACAGGCCATAAAAGTAGGAATAATAACTCCCGGGGTCAGGGGACATCAGAAAAAGCAAGCAGACAAAAACCAGAACTGACTCCAAGGTTCAACCGCCCTCACCTACAAGGAGTGACGGAAATTAATGAGGCCTTGAGTTAACGGCGTCAGCTGGACAGCAACAACACCGGCGAGCAGAGACAGAGTGAGGCAAAGACTGCCAGGCTATGAAATACAACTTCATGTCAGTAAAGCCGAACAAGTTAAGTTAAAGACATCACAATACATAATATCGTACATAACATCAATGTTAACGCTATTCACCGTCAACTATATTCCGCTTATATAACCATGCAGACACCAAGGAATACGAATTCCTAGGATCAAGAAACTTACCCCTTAACCTAAGATATCGGAAATAAATTAATAATAATAAGCCTATGCATGAAAGACAAAAGTAAAACTTATGAAAGCCAGGATAGCGGGATAAATCACCACTAGGTCGAAATAAAATACATAATAAAAGAGCGATGTTAAACCCAGGGTCGGAGAGAAAGGGAGATCCCGGCCGTCTTTGTATCCCCGCAGCGCGGGATGGGAGTGTGTATGTGCTCGGGGAGGCACCTCCACTTGGGTCAAGCACCACGATGGGAAACGACACACCTTAGGCTACATACAGAATCATAACTGGGAAATGGTAAGGGACAAATGTTAATTTAAAACTTTTTAACCATGTCTGTGTGCGTCTGTGAGGGTCGGAGGGAGTGTGCCCCTCCCTCCAGGTCGTGCAACACGGACAGAGACGCCTGTGAGACGATTTGTAACGTCTGTGTTTTGGTTCATGAAGAAGGCCAGACAAGAGATAATATTGCACCCAGACAGAGAGACGACTTCGAGGCAATTTGTAACATCTGATTGTTTGCTCATGGATTTTATGGAGGGAGTATGACAACGGAAAATACCGTGGGTGATGCACACAAGGACACACGGACGTACGGACACACACATGAACACACCTACACACGGACAGATCCTGACACAGTAAATCAAAAGAAAACCCCGCCTTGTGGGCAGGACCCAAAGGGATTTTTCGGCATAAAAGAAAGGACCCTGAGCATTGGAAACCAGTTCGACCAGGAGAGTCAACTCATCACGAGTTCGACCAGCGGGTCGGCTCCGGAGCGAGCTCGACCGAGCGGGTCGGCTCGACTCATCTTCAGCTCGACCGAGCGGGTCGACTCAAGGGCGAGCTGCGACTAACGGGTCGGCTCGACTCTTCAGCTTCTGGGACTCAGCCGAGTTCAGACGGCTCTCGGGGCTCGACTCAAGCGGCTCCCCGTCTCCTCTGCAGGCAGGCAAGACCCGCTTGACAGCTCAACTCGGCCGCGACAGCCCAACCTCTGCCGAGTCGAAGGTCGCTCTGCAGCTGAAGGTCGCGGTTTGGCGACGAGGTGACGACCCAGCACTGCGCGCTGCGAGCGAGCTGTGGGCGCCACCTACCGACCGGGTTCCGAACTACGACAGCGTATCAACAGGCATCCAACCAATTCCCCACGGCGACAGAGGAGCGACTAATACGTATGACGCGCACCGCCCCCTCACCACACGACCCCCAGGCGTCTGTTTGACATAAAGAACCGACTCCGAACACTGACTATTGAAGACAACTCTTACCACTCAAACCCACTCGAACCCATAAGCCATCCGTGGCTGTGAAGAAAACACTCGAGACCGAGTGATGGCCATCCGTCGTTTATAAGAGTATTCGTAATTTTATCTTTAATATTTAGTGGGCTGTACTCTTAATCGCATAAATTCCCAACAGATCCATCAATACGAATTGATTCTTGGCACCTCCTTCCGCCGAGCAACGCTCACGTGGGGAGTGGTGGCCCACCAGATCCTTAACAGGTGATCTGGTCCCCAATTAGTAAACTCTGTATAAGATAACGATCTTCGGAAAAGGAGCGCCGTTGCAGGCCTTTACTCCGAGCCATTCTGTTGTCAGATAACCTGCCGATGTATCTGTTGAGATTGGTGCCTTTAAGAATAATAACTGTTTTGATTGTGTTTTTTTTATCACCGTATAATCTTTCAAGTATCTTTCATTCATTAACGTTAAGGTTTTTCTTAGCATAGTATTTGCATGTTTTAACGACTCTCTCTCTCACTAACAACCATCGCGTTATGCGGGATCTGTGTGCCGTTGTCAAGTGAAATCAGACAATCGTTGATGATACTGTATTGATGCCGTATTGACGTTCCGAGATTGAGAGTTCGCATACTATATCATAGTTGAGGTTGAATTAGTAATAAATTGATTAATACAGAAGTGGTTGTGTGATTCTTTCCTGAACTATGCACAAGATCTGCTTCTGCGTTGAGATCTGAACTTGGTGACCTTAATAAACACACTAACACATACTCAGTAAATGTTAAAGCGATAACGGGGCGAACCGGGGACCTAAAGATAAGCGAGAATGAGACGAACCTAGACAACGATGCCGAGTTAATCTAAGTTAATCTTGCATACTTACACCACACCTGCATAACTACATAAGATTAATTGCCTTATTCCGATCGATAACCCACCCTCGTCACCGAGGCGGGGTCTGGTTATCATAACGACTTGCATTATCATAATTACACCCACTCGCATAATTACTACAATTACCTCTCGAATTGGCATAATTAAATGTGCATAATTACATAAAATTAACATATTTCCGGATAATTACACATTTGGCCAAATTTCATTTGATTATTATTATTTTCACTGAATATTCATAACCCACATATACAACATAATAATTTCACCCACGCACGCATACAACACATCAAAATTTTCACACCCAACATATACAACACCGTCTCGACTCCACCTCACTCCGATAGTCACTAGAGAAAAGAAATCTCTTGCCAAGTCTGTGGGAAAGCATTTTAACTGCCATCATGCCTCGAGTCCCACATGAGAACGCACCATTAAGTGTTACCCCTTCCTGTGTTAGGGTGCGCTACGTACTGTATAGTACCCATTTATTAATAAATACGTGTTGCCTCCGTCAAACGTCTCCTGCGCTACTTACGCCGTTACATATGTATGCATTTGTGAGTCCACATATGACACAGGTGTAATGCGCTTGACCTTTGTCTTTTGTTTCAGATGTCTGAGAGCAACTCGGCTGTGAGTCATGGTGCTGGAAGAATTTCCTTTACCATCGATGGCACTTTACCAGCACCCATCTTAACCCCACCTCAATCCGATAGAGTTACTAGAGGGAAAAAACTAATCTCTTGTGACGTTTGTGGGAAAAAATTCCAACTGTAATGGTGCCTAGAATCCCACGTGAAAACGCACAAGGAGACCCATGACCAATGGTGCGGCATATGCGGACGAAGATTTGATCAGCCAGCAACTCGGCTGTGAGTCATGGTGCTGGAAGAATTTCCTTTACCAACGATGGCACTTCACCAGCAACCGTCTCGACCCTACCTCACTCCGATAGTCACTAGAGTGAGAAAACGAATCTCTTGCGACGTCTGCAGGAAAACATTCCAACTGGCATGGTGCCTAGAGTCCCACATGAGAATGCACAAGACTGGTGGTCAAAGCTGCAACATCTGCGATCAAAGCTTTGATCAGCCCGACAAACTCAGAAGGCACATGGAGACCCACGGAAAGAACTCCGTGTCAAGGGGCGCACGTGGCATAGTGAATGACGACAATTTTGCCAATGCGGTGTTGAAGGTGTGTGAGAGCGACTCGGCTGCGAGTCATGGTGCTGGGAGAATTGCCTTTGCCATGGATGGCACCAGCAGCAGCTTGTCGAGTCCTGGTGGTGAGGAGGCAGAGTTGCAGACAATGGCACCTTCTGCAAAGGGCACACCTGCATGCAACGAAGTTATTGCTATCACAGCAACCGCGCATGGAACGAAGGCGCATGCTGGGAAATGCCACGCCTCACCAGCGCCCGTCTCGACTCCACCTCACTCCGATAGTCACTAGAGTGAGAAAACAAATCTCTTGTCAAGTCTGTGGGAAAGCATTTCAACTGCCATCATGCCTAGAGTCCCACATGAGAACGCACAAGGAGACCCCTGACCAATGGTGTGGCATCTGCGGACGAAACTTTGATCAGCCAGGCAAATTCAGAAGGCATATGGAAACCCACAAAAGGGACTATTGAATATGTCTTTGCTGTTCTATTACCGAATGCTATGTTGGGCAACCAGGACGAATGATCAGCACGAGACTAAAAGAACACCAAAGAAATCTGAAATATGGTCGTAGGGTAGTTGCAGTTCTTTAGCGTCAATATGCTAAATTCCTGTTGATATGTAAACTCCTTTGTCAAGGCACTCTGCTCCTCCCACCTAGCTTAAAATACGCTGCCAAGCTTAGCAGTGTTCATTAGGAAGCTGTTTTTCCGACAGCTCTGTTCTTCACCTGAGGACGGCTGCTTGTGTTGTGGCCGAAACGTCGTGATAATTTTATTTTATTACGTAAATGTTTTTATTATTTTATGATTTCCCTTCTATGTGACTTTACCGAAAGAACCCTGCAGTCACAAAAGCTTTAAATCGAAATTGATTATTGTAATCGTTTGGATAGCTACTGACTTCGTGCTGCATGGAAGTGAATCATCAAATTACCGTTGGTACTGTACAGCTATTTTAGTACAATGGACACTAAGTGTAGTGTTGTAGAACGACACTACTGTATTGGCCCAGTATGGGGGCCGTAGGCAGGTGTCACGGGGGTCGTGTCAAGCCGTGACACTCTGCGTGAACCCAACAGGACACGTGACCGTATAAAGGGGGGCCAGGGGCCCAAAGGGAGTCACGGGGTTGGGGTTCGGGCCTTCCCGAAGGATCGGTAAGGGGGGCGTGGCATGGGGCGGGGCTGGCCACGCCGGAGTGGTTATGAGCGGTGTTTGGACGGAGAGCTGGGCTGGTCAGCGCTGTTCTGCTATGCTGCTGGGTCATCTCTGGGATGAAGCTCTCCGGTCTCTGCTAGTGGACCAGGCAGCGTGTCGGGCTGTCCTGGTCCAGTAATGTAATATCCTCGTGTATTAGTTAAGTTAGGAAAGGTGGCTACCACCTTAAGTCGTTATGTAAAGTGTTAATTGTTATGTTATCTAATAAATAGTGTTGCCTCCCAAGTTCCAGTCTGCGCCTGAGTTTAACCCACTCCATAAGTACAAGATCAATGGGCTTGCATAATGTGCATGTATAATGTACGTTGATTCATTAATCCTCCCCCCCCCCACTTTGCGCTAGAAGAGCGCCTCTATATTAGGAACGAAACAGGTGGACTTCTCCCAAATTTGGCTGTTGCCTAATGAAGCTAGTTATAATTACTGAAACGTCGTACTCCAATTGTAAATGTTGTGGCTTGGCTCTCCAACACACCGGTGTGCTGTACTAGTGACGAATTGGCATGTTTGTTTACGTGACAAACCTTACTAACTGGCTGTTAGGTGGTGGCAGGTTTAACGACACAATTATATATTTACGCGATCCAACACAAAAAACCTGTATTATGGATATTGGTTGCGAAAGCCTACGTATTAAACTGCCATGTATTTTTACGTCTATTGCTGTATTTTCTTACGTACAATATATTTAATAAACCATCCTAATTAATTAATATTTTTGTTCATAGTTATATAATTGTTGCGAGTGCGGTGTGGTCGGTGGATATTGTTCAGTAGATCAAACCGAGACAAATATTTTTGCAGCAGCTGTGGCTGCACATTGCAACATCACATTCCGAATGGTGTAGAACGCATCGCCCATAATCTGCATCTGTGTGCAAACACCAGGTATGGTTGGTAATAAACACGTTTGGTTTTAAATGAACAGAACTCGAGCTTCAGCCATATTGTTCATTATAGACCCCACTTTGTAAGCATTAATCACGCAAACCTTGCGCCTGATTCATTTGAGTCGCTGTGCTCATGAGCAACAGGGCGTTTGTGGCGAGGTGTTAATGTACCACTGATTAGCACGGTTGGCTACGTACACTGCGAAAGAAGTTCAACACATATTCTTTGGGTCTTTTGGAAAAGTCACGTAGTTGAAACAATAAAATAATAATAAAAAATGAAAATAAAGTGAAAAAAATTAACCCGTAAAAGCAAAGTTTTTCACTATAAATCCTTTATATGCGTGGCGGCTAGAGTCCTCTCGTCCTCTGGCTTGAGATGGCTGCCACCTATGGGTCAGCTGATTGCCTGCCACCATTAAGCAATTGGTAATTAAATATAATTTTTTTTCCTAAAAAGTGTAAAGTTATGGAAAACATTTTTCACGAAAATAAATTGTCACGCACAACGAGTCTGTGTGCAAAATGTCAGCTTGATTGGATCACGGGAAGTGGGTTAAAAAACGACCGAAAGATTTGCATGGTCATAAGCGCGCAAGCAAGCAAGCAAGTGAACTTAATATAAAGGATTTAAAAATACGTTTCGATCGCAACACAAGCAATCGTCATCAGGAGAAAAATGATGACGATTACTTGTGTTGCGATCGAAACGTCATGATATTTTTTTAATTATTTTGTATTCACTTTATTTTTAGTATTTTATTGTTCTATCTACGTGACTTTACCGAAAGACCTAAATAATAGGAATTCCTGCAGTCACGAAAGCTCTAAGTCAAGATTCAAGTTCAACACACATTCATACATTTTGGAAAGCGAGTATCCCAGCACGTACAATGCACTGGACCGCATGTTCGTGTTAAGTGAGTCAGGGGCTTTGTCACTGCCTACCCCATGATATAAATAATCTCAGGAAATTAAATTGCAAGTGTGCAATCTCCATTCCGGTGGGCATCGAGGATGAGTCATACCCTGGCTTGCCAGGAGGTAGTGGAACACAACTGTGGAATCCTTTCCATCTGCACGGGATAGAACGTTGACCCCATGCTCACATTCGTACGTTTTCTGCGAGTGTACTGGTTTCCCCCCACATGTAAACACTCAGTAAGTGGCTGCAAATATCGGAATGTAAAGAGAACCGCAGAGCTTGGGCGATTGTTGGTAGTGCCGGCTCACCGCCTGGCTGCTGTCTCCCCGCTCGTCTGTGGGAGACATATCGAGGTACTGAATTAGATTTATATTCTCTACATAACATGTTTCCTATCTATACAAACACTCACCTCGTGGAGTACAGCAAGTGATATTCCACGAAATAAAAAAGAAACGTACATGACCATAACAGAAGCCAATGGGTACAGCTGTTTATACACGTACACACATATACACGATTCCTACCGATGGTTGGAACGATTCACTACTGCCGGAGAGTCAAGGAATTGTCATGATTCAGGATCATGAATGCAAACTGTCCACGTTCTCAAACCTGAGTACGATTTAAAATGTCATAAAACGCCTTTGTCGGAAGCAATTACTTCCCCATGTCACTGCGATGGGCAGATTCATGCCATTGCAGTCGGCTTACCGTAAGTTCCACAGCACTTACATGGCTCTATTAAAGACAACAGATGACCTCTACAAGATCATGGTAGACCGGTGCGCCACAGCGTTGGTTGACCTCGAACTCTCAGCCGCCTTCGACACCATCGGCCATGAGATACTCATCAGGCGGCGAAGGTCAATGTCCGGTGTATCGGGTACGGCACTGGGTTTCACCCGACTTCTAGTTCAGTCCCATATTTGAACTAGATGTACTGAATATGCTCGTGTAATATCTTCAATAATGGCGGGAGACGAGTTGACGGGGCAGCACTCTTTTATTCACACTGGTTGCACAGTAACAGGCACAACCGAGATAACGCCTATATTACGCGTGCCTGACTCGGCCACGCACTCCGTCTCTCCCGTGGGGTACGCGTACCTAACTCTGCCTTGCACTCAGGCTCTCCGGCTACGCTCTCCCCACGGGGAGCTATCAGACCCCTACGCGCGCCCGGCTCGGCCACCCACTCAGTCTCTCCCGTAGGGTACGCGTGCCTAACTCTGCCTTGCACTCAGGCTCTCCGGCTACGCTCTCCCCACGGGGAGCTATCAGACCCGCCTTGCCAGGCCACGGGTCTCGACCACTGAGTTACACAGCCCGGCCCTTACAAGGGCGTCGGGCCGTGAATCCCAAGGCCTCGCCTCTGAGCCTCACAGAGCCCCGGCCCTTACAAGGGCAGCGGGACTAGGGGTCCCAGGGCCTATCTCTTCCTCCGTCTTCTGTCTTCGCCGGTTACCAACTCCCCGAGTGCCCCCGCGCATCGCCTTACATAGCCCTCCGCTCCAGGGGGCGGGGCCTATGCGGACCGCGATGTGGGCACCCGCCTGCGGACCGTGATGTAGCCATCCACCACGCGCTGTCTCACGATCCTCCCTGCCAGCACGTATCACCACTACACTCGCATCAATGAAGACATTGTCATCCATGGGAGAAGACGAGCTACCTGCGTTTGCACTTGTGGCTGTGTCAGATCTCATCTATGCACTCCCCACACACATTGTCAACCTCTCAACTTACTGAAGGTACATTTCCACACGAGTTGAAATTTACTCGTTTTGCCCAGAATATAAAAAATGGCTCCAAAGAAGATCATAAGAATTAAAGACCAATCTCTATTCTTTAATCAGTTATGAAAAGTATTAGAAAAAAAAACTCACAATCTCATTGCACAGGAAACAGTCTGGTTTTATGAGCATTGCTTTTCCCCTTTTTTTCTGGCAACAAAACAGGTGTTAAGATATTAAAACACCAAACTGAAACCTTTTACAAGGAATTCTATTCTTGCGCATGAGGGCAACATGTTCAGGAGCCACATGCCAATGTCCGAGGTATGCTGGTCACGACGAGAGGACTTCAGGAGAAACCTCGTGTAGGTTTACTATTCCTACCCCGTTTGTAATAAAGGACTCGATCACTGGGTCTGTCTTCGTTGTCCTTTATTTGGGTTCTTACACTTCTCCCACACGGCCCTCGCTCAGAGCCCCTCCGCTTGGCAACTCCACAGCTGCCTTCGCTCCCGTAGCCTCCCCGCTCCTGCAGCTCCGCTGCAGATCCCCTGTGCAGTCCTCCGGCTGCCCTCACTGCAGCTCCACCGCTGCTCCTCGTTCCTCCGTGCTCGGTCACCGCTGGCCGACGGTGCCGAGTCTTACTCCGCGTGTGTGGCGATCTCGCCACTCCTCAACCCCCGCCCTGCGTGGCCTCACTGTAACTCCATCTCCCACACTCTCCCGTCTCTTCCGGTATCACTCCCTTAAGACCTCACCCCTCTCTCCCACGTGACCTAACTCCTCCCCCCCATGACGTCATATCCGCGAAGCCGTTTACGCCCGCATTACACGTTGAAGGAGCACAGACGACAGTGGTTTACGATGTCGTGCATCGCTTGGGTTGCATGGTCACAATCGCACTGTGGCTTGACTTTCATTTTAAATTGCGTCGTTTCACGTTGTACGATCTGTTCTGGATGACCACAGTCAAATACTGGAGAGTTTTACATTTTCCATTTGTGCATCAGGTATCCGCATCTGCCAAGGTTTGTGCGGATGCAGTTTTGGGTGGACCATGAGCTTCGTGGAATATCAAACCCAGTAATCTTCTGCGTTGGGTTTTTCACAAGGTGTTTGTCAGTTCTTTTGAACTTACACTGAGAATGTCGACTGTCTGCAGTGGCAATGTGCAACGATTAAAATAAAAAAGGATACAGTTTTTAAGAAGTTGATTCTTACACGTGTAATGCAATACATGAATTGTCAGCTTAATAATAAATATTAATCGATTTAACCGATGTATCGCGCTTTAACGTTAAATTTAAAATCAAAATATATTTCCTGAAGAATGATGGTTTATTCAAACTGTGTGCAATATCAAGCAACTTCGGAACGATTTCTGAAGCACTGCTGCAATGTTTGGTGCATTGCGATACTAACGCGGCGATCCGAGTTGGATTCCTAGCCATGGCTACCGTCAGTGGTGACTGATATCTGAACCAGTCCTGAGCCTAAGCCCCGCCCCCTTCACCAAGCGTGGTGAAGTTTGGTGCAACAACCCCCATGACCAAAGCAACGTGGCGAGACCTTCATCAGGCAGTGGACTGCCAGAGGGGTGTTACACACACAATTTTGAGGAGCGACCCGTGGCGGTCAGGCAGATCACGAGGTGACCAGAGGGGTGAGGAGGGGGGCACTTAGGAGGGGCTGCAAAACCTCGATTCGCGAGCACACAGCGCCATCTCGTACAATACAGCGCACCGATGGGCACCGCCGCTACCGCCACCGGGCTTGGCTTTCTGCGCCAGTTTCATAAAGGTTGGTCACGGGGTTGTGAAAAGGTTGCAGCAGGAACGCATGAGTGCTGCCCCACAACACAGTCCACAGCCAGCAGCTGCAGAGCAGACAGCAAACAACAGAGACCTGGAACCCTCTCTCTTTCGTATGGAGGCGGCCGAGTTGCTAGCAGCCCTTTTCCACTGGCGCATCCGATCCGTGTCAGCGCAAAGGCCCCCCACGGAACGGGTGGTTTTCCATTGGATATTTGCCGTGACGATATAAAATCAAACTGTAATACGCCGCCCTTACAAGACTTCTCAAAATGGTCTAGGGGCCAAACAGCGGCAGATGTGATGCTAATAATGAAGTGTCCATTGCGTACGACGTGAACAGCGTTAATGTGACTGCACGAATTTATGGAAACATGGCCGAGTGGTAGTTCTCGGTTCAAGCCCAGCATACACCCTGGTTAATTTAGCCAGTTTATTCACCATAAACAAAGTGGTCTGTTTCACAATGTAGGATAATAATCCCATGACACTGTATTTAAAACATTTATTGGCCACGTGTAACTACATCATGTTCCAGATTTGCCAAATCCGATAAAATACTTGCAAATTACTTTATCGAGGAAAAACCAGGTAGAAAAATCGAACACCACTCCCTACTGGCAGACATGTCCATTCACAGGCCGCTAGTGCACGCACCACGTGTCAAACAGGAACAGCTGCCATTGGGGAGGCGAGACAGCCGCAGGGCAATGGAATGGTTGAGATGAGACGTTGCTGTACGGCGCTTTGAGTTGCCGAGTTTATTTCAGCGAGCGCCCTATATCTACAAATCCTGATCCCCATCTCCGAGCCGCCCCGGTGGGCCCTGCAGTGGCCCGCGTCTCACCGCTGCGGGGTCGAAGCTGCCGCACTGGCGGATGAACTCCATCAGCTCGTCGCGCTTGGGGCAGAAGCTTCCCGCCGTGGCTCCAGATCCACCCAGGGCAGAGATCACAACCCCAGTCTCCTCCAACAGCTGCCACAGACACAACAAATCAACATCGGTTGGTTGACACCGAGGCGATCGCAAGGCAAACACCGGCTTAAAACTGAAAGATACGCATGGAGCTGCTTCTCACAATGCAGTACACGAAAACTAATAATATATTAGAGATTTAAGTTTGCATATTAAAACAAAATTCATTCTCAATTTTTTTTCTTCCAAATGTGCTATCGGCGTTTTGTCAAGAGACAAATAATCCATTCGTAAATCTCGCATAGCCATGCAGCCCGTGTGTCATTTAAATGCTGTGGGTGGCCTTTTATCTTTTACACAACAGGAGCCAACGCTTTCACATTAGCTGTGCTATGAGATTGTGCGGCGCACGAGAGTCAAGCTGAAATTGTTATTTTCAGAGCTGGAAATAAGAAAATGAAGTGCGAAACGCAAGTTTAATAAGATTGATGTTTTGTGCAGTCACTGCTGACGGGGCTGGGACGATCAACTTGCTAGACTTGAAAACTCGGTTTAATCCCAAGCGGTCAAAATCCAGATTCAAGCCCAGAACCTCATTATTGACAACGCACCGCTTTGATCTCTGAGGCACCCGGCCACTTTGCATATATAGTGTTATGAAATTTTTTTCCTTAATGTCACTTTTGTACACTCACTTTTGCCAAATTCACGTACATTTTTTAAGAGTGACAAGAGAAAACCCATGTATCTTACGTGATAATTTGTTGTGCTCTGCATTGGCAGTGATTACATAAGCACAAATAACACTCTAACGTATTTGAGTTATCGACAACTGAGTTTTAAGTTCATAATAATAAACTAATATTATTGCGCACAATTTCGGAAGTGAACTTAAGTTTGCGCGCCACTCAGAGGCGGGAAGTACACTCAAACATTGCACGGGCAGTGTCGCACACCTACTTGCTGTACTGTCTCTTAACAGCTGGAGGCGAGTGGGCTCACGCATGTCACGTACGCACCTGCAGGATGTCCAAGAAGGAGCCGAGGCCCAGGCTGGAAAGGTCGCACGAGTCAAAGTGCTCGGCAAGCTGCTTCTCCACGCGTGACAGCGCGGGCAGGCCCAGGAGCTCTGCCATCTTACTTGCGTGGCTCACCAGACGGACCAGCTGCTCGGCTACCGCCTCTGTGAAGGAGAGGAGCAATGCCATTGTAGAGAGGACAACGATTTTGTAACTCGCTCCAATAGGCTCGACAATTGCAACTCTCTCTCCGCCCCCCCACCCCCATGTCTCATCTACAACTCCCCGATACGTTTCATCGCCAGATTCCAGAAGACTAAAAAAACAAAGTTTAACACGAAGGCCTTCACGACCAATATTAGCAGCAATAGAGATTTTTGGATTAGGCCGAATAAATAGTGCATATTTACGCGTATTATTGAGAGCATATTTACATGATCTAACCCAAAAATCTTGATTATGGACTCAAAAAAACGCTGGCAGACTTCTCACTCACACCCGTATGCAAAACGATATGGCCCTAATATTCCAATTGTTCAACTATCCCCCGAACCAGTCCAGAATCAATTTCAAGTTCACACTCAGCATTCTGAAGGTCCTCCGTGGTCTGACCCCTCATGTACAATACAAGAAACTACATTTTATTCAGATTGTGCTTTCGATATCGTGTCATGAGACGGAGGATCCACTCGGATCTCTCACAGAGCAGCGAAACCCGTCGTATTGGAGAATGGCCCACAGAAGAGAACATCACAAAGCTACCTCTGACATCGCTTCTAGTGACCTCTGGTCCACACAATGAAGGGAAGCACATTCCATCCCACTCTGAACATGAGAGTAATGTCCGTCGCATGAAAGTTGAGCCGATATTGGACTTGGTCAAATTAGCAGGAAAGTTTGATCACCAAGCACGTGCATCAATCGGTTGAACGTTAGTTTTTGGCATAGAGATCCGCAGAAAATATATATTTTTGGATCATCCGAGATTTTTAATCATCCGTAGCCATCCTCCCCGTCATTAGCGCGGATAATCGAGAGTCTACTGTAAATGAAAATTTGTCACCTTACTCTCCGGAGGACACGGCGGTCTGTTGTAGGGATTGCTGATGTTGCCGAGAAACGCGGCAGGTTTCTCCTTGACCACGAGGTCGCGAGGAGTCTCGAGCGAGCCACAGCACAGGGCCAACTGAAACAGCTTCCGGGTCAGCGTGTCCTCTTTCACCTGCCCCAGGAAGTCCTGCACACACTGTCGGTGGAGACAACAAAGGACCCAAACCACGTGCAGCCATTTCGCACTCTTGGGACAAACAGAGGGTGAAACATGCATAGATGTCTGACCGATTTCAATGCCCACTCTTACTTTTGTCTTAACGTGACTGAATTTTGTAAAAGCGATGACCCTAAATGTTATAGAGGAGTGTTAATTCAGTGGTAGAGCAAGTATTTTGATACTGGTGGAAGTATCCACAGACTTGAAACGTATGGCTATTATCACTCATTCAATAATTCCGAGGACAAATGTATTGTGGGAAATCTTTGACAAATCTAAGCAGATGCATGAAGTCCAGATGCCATGGCCCCCACCTTCTTCAGCTTATTCACAAAGATGTCCTCGGCGTTCTGGAAGACCTGCAGCACGATCTTGGCAGCCGGCTGTGTCGTGAACTGTCGGCGGAGATCGGCGCTCGTCCCTGGCAAGGGGAACGACTCCAATAGGTATTTCTTGATCTTGTGTAGCCGGCCCTCCACCTCCTGCTTGATGTCGCACTCGATGCGAGCCAGATAACGGTCCATCGCCTCCCGCTCGCCTTCCTGGGCCTTGCCGATCACCTAAACAAGCAAAGCAAAGTGAGCAACCGTGGTGGCCACAGGTGCAGCGCAGTGCTGTAGTTGCGATGATGAAACACGTGATGGAGGAGTGGTTCAACGGCGAATGCACGGTGTGCTGGCAATGCACGATTGCAATCGAGAGATGGGGTTGGTGGATCATCCTAGCAGCAGTGGCTTGTGGCGAGCCATCTAACAAAGACAGTCACCGCATCACTCGCTTCTGCGGCCAACTGGAATGCTCTTCCTTCTGATATTAGGAAGCCACTTTTAAATAGAGATTGAAAACGACTTTCTTTATAACTGCTTTTTGTGTTCAGTGTGTTGTCCTTCTCCACACCTTTGATTAGCACAATTGGTTACGAACACTGCGAAAGAAGTTCACCATACATAAATGTGGTTTTACCCAATCCAGTAATTTCAGAGATTTGCAAATTTAGATGGTGACACCGACACACGTCCTCTTCATTTATGAATAATATCACGGGATTTTTTTGTTTTTACATTATTTGTGGAAATTCAGTTTTTATTAATACACCCGCAGTATTAACTAGGGCGACCCCTGGGCTTGAATCGCGAACCTCTGAAACAAGCGACAAATGCACAACCACTCGGGAAAGTAGATTTCTGGAAGAAGCAATACAACCCGTTGCAAACATGACAGTAATTTGAAATGTAGCACTGTACATCACAACAATTTGAAAGGCGTTAGAGATTTGAAACTAACCAAAAAGAAAGGGGGAAAATAAATCTATTTTTACATAATACAGGTTTTTTTTTGGGTAAGATCACGTAAATATATAAATGTCGGTAAACCGACCACCACCCGACACAGATAATTAGTAAAGTTTGTCACTTAAACAGAACATGCCAATTTCTTACCAGTACAGCACACCGGTTGTGTGTTCGAGTAAAGCCACGACATTTACAATCTGAGTACGGCGTTTCGCCAGTAATTGCAACCAGTATCATCAGGAGGCAGCCAGATTTGTGGATGTTTTCATGTATATTTATTTAAATCTATATTTAAAAAACTGAAAGAGAAACTGGAACATTATTTTGATTTAAAGCTTTCGTGATTGCAGGGATTCATATCCTTGGTTCTGTCGGTAAAGTCACGTAGAAAAATAAATAAATTAAATAATAGAATTCTACGTTTCGATTGCAACACAAGCAATCGTCATCAGATAGAAAACAAACCTAGTGAACTTAGAAATACAATTCAATCCAACACAGAGAGTCGGCTAACACAACAGTCAGCACCTCACCTGGTTGATTACATTCTTCCAAAGATTACTAAATTTTAGAGAGATACGAAACACAAACAGGGGACACACAGACACACAAGCAGAGAAAGACAAGAGACACACAACAAAGACACAAAATATAGACACACAACATAGACACACACAGAGACACACAAGTAGAGAAAGACAACACAGAGACACACAACATAGACACACAAGCAGAGAGACAACACAGAGACACACAACATAGACACAGTGTGTCTATGTTGTGTCTCTCTGTCTGTGTTTCGTATCTCTCTCATGTAGTAATCTTTGGAAGAACGTAATCAACCAGGCGAGGTGCTGACTGTTGTATTAGCCGACTCTCTGTGTTGGATTGCATTGTATTTCTAAGTTCACTAGGTTTGTTTTATCTTTCATTTGTACTTGATGATTGTTGGGTTGCAATCGAAACGTCGTACTCTATTATTTAATTGCTTTTCTTTCTCAGTGACTTTACCGAAAGAACCAAATAGAAATTCAAATATTGATAACTACAACCAAAGCCCTTTGAAGAGTCGTATCTTCAAATCAAATGGCAGAGCAAAAAGAGTTTCATTATTTTCAGTTTCCATTCTAACATTTCCGAACCTGTGGTGGGCTCATTGCTTGCAGATTAAACACTCAACACGAGTCATCATTATTGAGTTCTTGCGGTTTCAGCGGCACATATCGCACAATATCCAGTTTTGCCATCGTCTGTTGTGCAAAATATCGTAGCTTGATCATCTATCGTAAGTAAATTATTCCTGTTAAATGAAGATTAACAAAAGCGCAATAATTGAGGTTGGTGCATAAAAACGTCCTTAGGAAAAAACGGCTCTGGGGCCTAAACTACTATCACGTTTAAACATATAAACTGCACGTATACATCAATACACACGTCGCGTAGCATCATTATTTACCTCACCTTTAACAACAACGACGACGACGAACACAAACACGAGTAAAAGTGTAAATATTAGTGAGCGTGCGACTGACGTGCACGTGGCTGAGGGCCCAACCCACGCTGAGCGGTGACGCGCCGCGTTCAGTGCCGCGTCACGGATTGGCGCCTCGCGTGCACAGAGCGAGGCGGGCAGAGGCAGAGGGGGGCGGGGCGGCGTTGCCTAGGCGACGTCGTCAACAACAACCGCCATTGGCTACAAAGTGGAGGTGACGTCACCACGACGCTTGTGCTAGGCTAGGTGCACGTTGAGGCTACCACGTGTTGAGTGTCGAAAGTTTATGGGGCAAAGGTCGTGGGTCAATTGGTTTGATTTCTATGCAAATAAACCAGTCTCCAACGTATGCACATTTAGATCCGCATTCGGCCGCCAATGGAACAGGTGGAGTGCAAAAGCAAAGTGGATGTACTGATTGTATCTTCATTGCGGGACTCATCCAGCAGTGGAGTGACATGGGCTTCAGGTATCCACGTGTAGACGGGCAATAAACACTGGGGTCACCTAGCGATGAATGTTTGCCGGTGCACATTGGGACCGGCTCACACGTCACTGGCCCCAGGCAGCCCTCAGCCACTGGCGTGCAACGCAGCGAAGGGAATCTCCCACCAATGAGAACCACGCACAACCCAGGGTGCAGTCCTATAACTTGGACTCGCAAACACAACAAAACCGGTAGCTGTCAACCCACACGGTTTACCCGTATTTTGTTGGGGGAAAGTGAGTTTTCAGGTCCATACGGCACATAGCCGTTTCAAAACGGGCAACATTTGAGTTAAGTCTATTTGTGTATGCTTCTCCCTTGTGATGGGACTATGCAGGATGAACGTTGAGATTAAAAAGGGGCACGGGGTGACCAACAAGGTCTGAATGTGTCTGTAATAAGGTAGGCAATGATAAGGGGTTGCCAGCCATGCAAACCCCACAATACAAAAAGCCAAACGGCCAGCAACAACAAAAAATAATACA
This sequence comes from Lampetra planeri, assembly GCF_965212315.1. NCBI lineage: Eukaryota > Metazoa > Chordata > Hyperoartia > Petromyzontiformes > Petromyzontidae > Lampetra > Lampetra planeri. The sequence goes on from NC_136141.1 coordinate 8,829,662, forward strand.
TAACTGTCCAATGAGTAATTAGATAATTAAGATCATAGAAACACGTTCCTTAAATTGATCAAGTTTATTGTTGCAAGAGTTTGGGGAAATAGGAAGACCGGGTGGGGATTCCAGAGTGAAGCAGTGCAAACTGATAAAGCTGAAAAGAGTGAGGTGACCTGCATGGTGGTGAGCGGGTGGGTGAGTAAATGGGTGAGTGTTTGAGTAAACGAGTGGAGAAGTGTGTGATAGGGTAATTGAGTTAGTGACCGGATGCGTGGGTGACTGAATGAGTGGGTTACTGGATTAATGGGGTACTGGATGAGTGGGTGAGTGGATGAGTCGGTGAGTGGATGAGTGGATGTGTGGGTGATTGAATGGGTGAATAGATGATTGGTTGACTGGATGAAGGGGTGACTGGATGAAGGGGTCACTGGATGAGTAAGTGACGAGATGAGTGCGTGATAGGATGATTAAGTGAGTGGGTGACTGGATGAGTGTGTGATAGGGTTATTGAGTACGTGACTAGATTAGTGTGTACTAGGGTAATTGAGTTAGTGATTGGATGAGTGGGTGACCGAGTTGTTTAGTTGAGTGCGTTGCTGTGAACTGCAGTGAGGCGTGGTGGTTGAACGCGGAGTGGAAGAGACGAAGCGGTCAAAGTGTCTGGTAGACCGAGTCCCTTAACGTGGGTGGAGGGGGGAATCAACTAGGTGAAGTTCACTGCAACATTCACCACGGTGGTGGTAGTAGTCGCAGCGAAAAATGAGTGATACTGATGCGCGTGGAAAGATGCATTAAAGACAGGGCTGAATGAAGGTTGAGGCGAGGCGAGGATGCGAGGTGGTGTAGAGGAGGCGAAGAGGAGGGTAGAGGAGGTGAGGAGGTGACGTGGCATAGTGAGGAGGCGAGGTGGCATGGTGAGGAGGCGTAGAGGAGGGTGCCCCGCTCTTGGCGTTGATCTTGGTGAACACGTGTCCGCGCCCCGTCTCGTAGCTCTGCCCGGCACTGATGCAGCCTCCACCGGCCGCAGCGCCCAGCGGCCTCGCCGAGTCCTTGCCCAGCTCCGCTCTGAGCAAGCTCTCCATTGTGCACCGTCTGCTCGCAGCGACAAACACAACGATAAACTACCCCTGCCCCCCCCCCCCCCGTGGCCTCTAACAGACTTATTTCCTATGGAGAGGTGATTTCTTTAAACAAAAGGAAGGAACAGCAATGGGCTCTCCTTTATCTCCTGCTATAGCGAATCTGTACATGGATAACTTTGAAGCAAGAGCACTTGCTTCAAGTACATTAAAACCATCTTTTTGGTTTAGTTGTCTGCCCACATGGTAAGGATACACTTCATGAATTAATGTCTAAATCATCTCAATTAAAAAAACCCGGCCATACAGTTGACCATGGAAATGGAGGTGAATAACACACTCCCTTTCCTTGGATATTTTGCTCGGACGAGGCCTAAATGGTAAAATAACACACTGCGTTTACCGAAAGGGAACCCCGCACAGAAATCATCTCATCAAAACGCTCATACATCAGGCTAAAACAATGTCAGATGGTGAAAGTCTGAGGAGAGAGATTAAACATGTCAAAGAAGCGCTACGATTGAATGGCTACAATAATGCTCAAATTAACAGAGCAGTGAATACCAAACCTAGATCGACCAGCAATACTGCTGAAAGATCAGATTATTAAATTAAAATACCATTTATCGCGGGAGTAACTGACAAATTAGTTCAAGTTTTGGAAAAGCAAAACATCTAAGTAAGATTTGGAATGGTACACAAAATTTTAAAAAATTGTATCTTGTACTAAAGATGAATTGCCTAAGTTATCAACATATGGTGTCTATCGGATTAATTGCTTATGTGGCAGATGTTATATTGGACAGAAGGGACATAACATTAGCGTAAGACTAAAAAAACACCAAATAAATATTAAACACTCTCAAACATAACTGTTGGAAGTTGCAGAACATGCTTTCCAACAACGACACTCAAATTATTTTGATAACAATTAAGTTTTGTGTAAAACTAATTATTACTGGCCAAGACAAATTCGCGAATCCATTGAAACTGACAGAAATAAAAATAATTTTAACCGCTCTGACAGCTACAGGCTTAGTGCGGCTGGAAGCGTGTTATTAAGAAATTGTGATTGTAAGATGAGGAGATGAAGGCAGAAGAAGACGTGGGGCGATGTGGTGATGCGGTCGAACGTGGTGGCCCGTGGAGCGGAGGGAGAGATGGCGCGGGACGGGGCGGTGTGGAGAAGGTGGCAAGGACGGCGGACCCCACGTGAGTGGGACAAACGCGTGGAAGAAGAAGACATCTTACATTTATCATTACTTATAGAGGAAACATACTAATTAAATGATTACTAATCAATTATATAATTTATACTTACGCGATCTAACCCAAAAACCGTGGTTATGAAATTAGGACAATTTATTAAATATATTGTATACAAGAAAATACAGCAATTGACTAAAAATATTCGGCAATAGATGTTACCTCGCAGCAGTGAAAGTGACGGAATTTCATCATGGAAATGTCCGCTGCACAAAACCTTGAGTTCATCGCCCCACACGTGGTACCTCAGCCTCAGGATTAAATAAATCATCACGAAGTTCTCCGTGTGCATCGTGCGCGCTTCAAATCCGTAGTTGGGCCGCTGTCTTGGCACCCAGCCAGCCGCCTTCTCTTCTTGGGGCAGTCGGAGTCCAGCGCGCTATCGAAGGGCACGTGGTGAACGCTCAGGACGTGTCTCTTGAGCTGCGACTTCTGTGTCGCTCTGTACGAGCAGTCACTGCACGGGAAGGGCTTTTCCTCTGGAACACAAGACATCCACCATTGAGCACACGCACGCGATAATCCATAATTTATTCATCACCCTGCAGTGGATGCCATGACATCACTATGTACATGGGACGTGTTATCAATCACGGTTGCTGACCTCAGGCCAGTGGCGGCTCGTCAATAGAGGGCGCAGGGGCGCCGCCCCCATCAAGATTCAAGAATATACATATACAAAAATTATATAAAAATACATAAATAAAATATTTTTTTCATACGATGTGCCGGCTGGTAGTAAGAAAAGCATCAGCATTTAATAAAAACTGGCTTTAATCGGTCAACTATTTTCTATGTTTTTCAATGTGTTTCATGCGGGGCGCCGGACAAATGGATGTCTATGTGAGACTTTAAATTTTCGGACAGCATGTGACCTGAAGCTGGTCTCTAATTGGTTTCTTAAAGATTCTCCTCGGGGCGCAAGTCGTTGCGTCCCTGGCCAATCAGAATTGGATACATGTTATTTTATCCAATCTGATTGGTTCTCGTCACCTGTCATTCAAATTTACGCTCTGGGCCACTACTGCGAGTGCGCAGGCGACACCACTTCGACACTTGCTAGGCTGATCAAATTTTTTGTGTAAACAATGGCAGCAGTTCATCCAAATTCTGTAATTTATTTACAAAAAAACCCTTTCACAAGGCTTTCGCTGGAAGAAATAAAAAAGATAAAGGATCTCGGACCGGACCAACCCGATTTACAAATCCAGCAGCAGGCCAGTGACAGAGGACGAAGCTACACACGAAGCTTCACCCGCGCTTGTTATGAGAAACGGAGGTGGCTGGCTGGATGTGATGTTAGCAATTCTCTTTTTTGTTTTCCCTGTCTTTTATTTCAAAGTGTCGGCACTGAAGTTTTGTGGACAACGACGAGGGTAAGAGACCTCAAACATCTCTCTGACAAATGCAAACGTCATGAAAGTAGCCGCAGCCATATTGATAATAGCATGAAACTAACCTTTTTATGTTCAAGTAGGAAACATGCTTTTTGGTACTTTGGTCTGAAATGTATATAAAAGAGAAACATTTATGTTCAAGTAGGAAACATGCTTTTTGGTACTTTGGTCTGAAATGTATATAAAAGAGAAACATTTATGTTCAAGTAGGAAACATGCTTTTTGGTACTTCTTTTGGTCTGAAATGTAAATAAAGATCATCAAAATTTATATTCAAGTAGTCAAAATGGTTTTTGGTACTGCTTTATATTTATTTGCCCCCCTCAATAAAATAAAAAAAATGCACCCCCCCAAAAATAAATATCACCAGCCGCCACTGCCTCAGGCCCAAAGGCCCAAAATGCCAAAAAGCCAGCAACAAATACCTCCAATTAGCACGGTTGGCTACGTATGCTACGAAAGAAGTTCAACATACGTACAAATAGTAAAAAAGCAAGATACTGATTTCCTGAAAAATATCAAAAGAACACATTTTTGGGGCTTATTTTGAAGCCACAACATTTTGCACTTCTTCGTATGGTTGATATTGATGCAGAGCAACAACTATAATTTAACACTGAGGTGGTTGAGCCAGATTATTCTATTACAGCTCATTAATTACGCAATAATTACCTGCAATAGAACGAGTAAATGTGCATGGAAGTTAGGTGTTTGTACAATGAAGAGGAAATTCCCATTATGGAAATGACTCGGTCTATACATTTAACAATGTTCCCTAAATTGACCCACTTGTTTAAATTAAATTTACCCTGGTTAAGAAATAAACAGATACTTTTTGGAATTTGTATATATATTCTGCTCAGTTTTCTTCCAATGGAGCTATTGGCACCATGTCAAGAGATCAAGTATCCCTGTGCAACTCTCACACAGCAGTGAACCACCTCGTGTAAGAGAACAGCTCGTGGAAGGAGATATCATTGCACTACTCATGACATCCCTTCGTAGCCGTTTATTATCCACTCGGAGGTTTTGCAATTTCCTACATGCCACGCAACAACAGAAGTGTTTGCTGGAAGAAGTGTTTGGTAACTGGATAAGACCATCAATGAGAAGCCAGTTTAATCATGGCTCGGTGACTGAAACCCAGAGTTTAACCCAACATCCAAGCAGCACCACATCAGATCTCTACACTCCTCAGCACAGACATACAAATATGATCAACATATGCGTACATGACTTAATTTGTGAAATCATCAATTACATCCAAATGAAATGTAGTGTGTGCATTACTTGGACGTACCCAAAGGTGCCAGGTTGGGTTCATCCACCTTGGGGATGCTCTGCTTCACGCAGTCTCCTGCTTCCGTGCAGTCCATCCTCTTGATGTCCGAATTCTGGCTGTTTCTACTGCTGCAATTGGTTAACGCTGGTGGTGGCCTTTCTTCTTTTAATGGACTTACGTCCACATCGCTTTTCCTTCTTCTGCTGCAAGGCCATCAACACTTTCATGCTCGTAATAGGATCGAGAGCAGCGTATGGTTTATTATCGCTGACTGGTGAAGCAGTTTGTTGACGTGGAACTAGGCCAAAGCATTCAAGAAAATTGGATTTCACGTCATTTATCTTAACGCCACTATCTTTTGTCGAAGCGTAATCATGTTCGGGCTTCGGTCTGTACAAAAACTGTGCGTGAAGACTTTCATGAGTTTTCAGGATTTCAATAGGACATAAAAATCCGCAGACTGAGCACATCTCATAAGGCGACGGTGGCTTCAACACTGCATTGGCAAAACTGCCGTTATTCACCAAGCCTGGTGCACCCTTGATCAAATAATCCTTTTCGTGGGTCTTCATGTGCCTTTTGAATCTTCCTGGCTGATCAAATCTTAGTCCGCATGTGCCGCACCACTGCTCATGGGTCTCCTTGTGCGTTTTCACGTGGGAATCTAGGCACCATGGCAGTTTGAATTTTTTCGCACAAACGTCACAAGAACTTAGTTTTTTCCCTCTAGTAACTCGATCGGATTGAGTTGGGGTGAAGATGGGTGCTGGTGAAGCGCCATCGATGGTTAAGGCGATTCTCCCAGCACCACTACGACTCGCAGCGGAGTTGTTCTCGCACATCTGAAACAAAAGACAAAGGTCACCCGTGTCATGTGTGTACTCACAAAGGCATACTTAAGGTGACATACAATTCATATATACTAGAACGCATTATACCAGAACTCCAAAATATTGCAGTTCCTATCATGTACGATTTTATTCCTCTCATCCACCCAAATAAGATTTTGTTTAACAACAATGACTAACTACCTCCATTTTCCTAATGTTACCCACCAAATAGGCCTTTCTGTATAAACACACCAACAGTATAATGGTGGCACCACACGTTCAGTCCACTATTCACAACACTCTGACTCGCAATCTCCAAAGAAGATTGTAATATCATTCCTGTACGAGGGCCCGTCAAAAAGTTTTGAGAATGGACACTTTTTTCAAACAACTACGTAAAATATTCTTCAATAACAGTACAGTATAGTACTATTAATGGTACTTATAAGTGACCGTCATTATCTCTCATGATAATTATTACAATGTTAACTCGTTTCCCAGGAAAGCCTCATTGAGTCTAAGTACTGCATTTTCAGAAAGGTCCCATTGCATTGAGATGTTTGTGTGAGTGGAACCCAGAGAGACCCCACCTTGCATATGGGGAAATAACACAACTCCGCACAGACAGATTGAACCCACAAACTCAACAAAGCATTCAAATCAAGTTGTATTCTTTTTACCACAGTGCTTCATGGAATCCTCAAGAATAAATGTATTTCTAGAAGTATTAAACTATACTTGAAGATGTGTGAGAAAGTAATTCTGCAGATGCAAGCACAGGCAAACTCGTGTCTGCATATAGTTTCTGGGCCTCCTCACTTCGCCAAACCCGCATTGACCGGCATGGTGAAGTATGGTTAAACAACTCCCACGAACGACATGGTGTGGGGGAGGCCTCTATCAAAACGCCGGATCGACAAAGGGCTGATACATGTCACGACATTGTTCGTTTAGACCGTTCTCTAGTCAGCACAAGTCGTCTATGTAGGCAATAGAGGGCACGACACACGTGTACACGATGTTTGTGTGCGTATATTCAGCGTGTGCATCACGTAATAATTATATAAGGTCGCGATTATGCTCAAAACGAACCAAATGTATAACATCACGAATAACTTTGGAGGTCTGCGGAGCCTGAACAATATTTGAAGTAAACACTGACCTTTGCCACGAGTTCTTATGAACTATAACTAAACTATAAACTATTTCTATTTTACCAGGTCAGGCCCACAGAGCTTTATAGCTCTTATCAGGAGCGACCTGGCCACAAATGACAGCTCAACTAAGTGGCTTATCATGTGGACATTTATAGCAGCCAAGTACTCTTCTAAAGTCACGTTTCTAAATGTGGAAGGGAAAGCCGAAGGACCAGGAGAAGAATCTATGCGACCACGGGGGAAATAAAAATATACAAATACAGAGCAGGCGTCAGGGTCGTGATGGAACCTCCACGCTGCTGTAGGCCTGGCGAGGTAGTTAACATCTCGCCACCGCGGCGCCCCTGATTAAAAGCTTAGCCGTGTCTAGCAAGGTTATTGACGCATATCACTCGACTCACGGCACCACAAGTAATGTATTAAGCAAATAAAACAATAATAAAGTAGAGGCGCTACTTACATTTAACAATGTTGTTGTTAACTTTAAAAGGAGCGCGCTTCTCGGGGTTGGAGTCCAGGGTTCGCGTTCTCCTCTGCGAATGGTCAGCGCAGGGTGAGACGCCACGCCCCCTTTGGTTATTGCACGCCCCTACGTAGGCGCGAGACTCCTCCCACTTCCTGGATAAGCCACGCCCTTCGCGGCTATGCCCCGCCCACTGTCAGTCAAGCCACACTCACCACGCATCTCACCAACCTCACTCACCAACCCAATAAAACCTCACCAACCGCGCTCACCTCTCAAATCACACCTGGCAGCATCTCCACGCCATATTCTTTACGTCGTTAGAAAATACAATTTAAATAAAATTGAAAATACAAATCATGAATTGAAAATAATAAAAGTTTTTATTATTTTAAATTCATTATTATAAAATAAAAGTTGTATTTCATTACTTTTATTTTCATTTTCTAACTACGTAACTTTCCTGAAAGAACCAAGAATATGAATGTGGGTTTTTTGCTTTAATTATTTTAAATTTCATATTATTATTTTGTATTTTTATTTGATTTGATTATTTTTATTTTCTATCGACGTTACTTTATCGAAAGAACCACCCTAACCCTAAAGGAGGCCATGATAGTCAGATGGCTTGCAAATAACCTCTGTCTTGGAGGTTCTTTGCAAGCCATCTGGCTACCATGAGAGGTTCGTTCATAAGGCTATACACATATACAAACACAGAGACAATTTCAACCGAGAAGATGGATTCTGGCTGAGCAATCATTGGAAGGATTTAATCAACCATTTTGGGTCTTAATTGATTGTGTTCACGCTTACGGTGACTTTCAGACCGCATTCCATTTTCTGCTCCCCCCTCCTCTTTTCCGAACATAGATGGACTCGTCCATCTGGCAAACTGCCAAATCGCTGTCCTTGGTGCTGATGTTAGGAAAAACCACCACTTTTTCAAATTTTCTTTCTGTGAATTTCACACCTGATGATGATTGCTTGTGTTGCAGTCGAAACGTCGTGAGGATTTTTATTGTTTTATATGAATATTATTTTATTATTTCCCTTCTACGTGACTTTACCGAAAGAACAAAGAATATGAATCTCTGCAGTCACGAAAGCTTTAAATTAAGAACATTGTTAAATGTCAGTAGCGCCTCTCTACTTTGTTTCCTTTAATACACCACTTGTGGTGCCGTGAGTCGAGTGATGTGAGTCAATAACCTTGCTAGACATGGCTAAGCTTTTAATAAGGGGCGCCGCGGTGGCGAGATGTTAATTACCTCGCCAGGCCGACAGCAGCGTGGAGGTTCCATCCCGACCCTGACGCCTGCTCTGTATTTGTATATTTTTATTTCCCCCGTGGTCGCATACATTCTTCTCCTGGTCCTTCGGCTTTCCCCTCCACATTTAGAAACGTCAGTTTAGAGCACTTGGCTGCTATAAATGTCCACATAAGCCACTTCGTTTAGTTTTCACTTGTGTCCAGGTTCAGGATCTGGAGACGTCGAGAGTTGTTCGTGATGTTTGAGCATAATCGCGACCTGATATAATTGTGCACGTGATACACACACTGAACGTACGCACACAAACATCGTGTACACGTGTGCCGCATCGTCTTTCTACATAGACTTCTCGTGTTGGCTAGAGAACGGTCTTTCCATACAATGTCGTGACATATCAGCCCCTTGTCGACGAAGCGTTTGATAGAGACCTCCCCCACACCATGTCAGTCGTGGGAGTTGTTTAATCATACTTCACCACGCTGGTGAATGCGGGTTGGTGAAGTGAAGAGGCCCAGAAACTACATGCAGATTCAAGTTGGCCTGTGGTCGCATCTGCGACATTACATTCTCATTTGCAAATAAATGACACATCTTTCAGAATAGTTTAATATAAAGATGCATTTATACTTAATAATTCTATACAGTACAACGGTAAAAAGAAAACAACTCGGTTTGAATTATTTATCGAGTGTGGGTAGAATCTGTGCAGAGTTGTGCTATTTCCCCATGTGCAAGGTGGGGGGGGGGGGGTCTCTCTGGGTTCTACTCACACAGAGCCAAACGCTCATTAATGTAATTGCCAAATATCTCAATGCAATGGGAAACTTCTGACAAAAATCAGTTTTTAGACTCAATGAGGCATTCCTGGGTAAATAGTTAACATTGTAATAATTAGCATGAGCAATAATGAAGTTCACTTATGAGTGCCACGAATAGTACTATACTGGACTTTGAATGAAGACAATTTTACATAGTTTTTAGGAAAAAAGTGTCCATTCTCAACACTTTTTGATGGGCCCTCATGCACAAATTATATTGCAATCTTATATGAGGATTGGGAGTCAAGTGTGTCACGAATAGGGACTGAAAGTATGGTGCCATAATTAGCTTGCTGTTGTGTATATACAGAAAGGATCTCTGGTGGGTAGCATTGGGAAAATGGAGATAGTTAAGTCATTGCTGTTCATATACAAAATCTTATTTGGGTGTTGAGGTTAAGCTTTATTGACTGCGGAAATCCAAACTCTTTGGTTCTTTCGGTAAAGCCACGTAGGTAAAATAATTAAATAATATATCACGACGTTTCAATCGCAACACAAGCGGTCGTCCTCATGGCAGAAAAAAATAATCCGCTGCATCTCCGACCAGAGCCACTGAGCCAGTGAACTTGAGCACATATGTAATGGGTTCCGGAGACACTTGTAGAGGTAACTTCTTTATTACGATACAACACTCCAACAGTCCTGATACTCTGTTACAGCCTAGGGACACAGCCTACTCCGAGCGTGCCTGACTGGCTACGCTCTCGGGTCCTCCGGCCACAATTACCCTAGGGGAGGCTACCTGACCCGACCCAGCCAATGTGCGGGTCTAGACTCTGGCTTCCTCGGAACTCGCCCTTACAAGGACGTAGAGCCGGGAGTCCCAGAGTCCCACCACTGGCCCGCACAGCGTCCCGGCCCTTACAAGCGGGACGAGGGGGTCCAAGGTCCTAAGCTGGCTGGTCTTGGGTCTTGAGCTGCGACTGGTCCCGATCGGCTAGGGAGCGGCCCTTTTATCCCTCTTGCCCATCGAGGGGTGGGGTTGTGTTGGATCCCAGATCCCCCACAGCCCCCCGTTGGTGGCGCCAAGGGGCTTAGCTGTCTGGGTTGTCAGGGATTCTAAGGCCTGGCGCCGAGGGCTAAGCTGCCTAGGATCCTAGAGCCCCCAGCAGCCCCCCCCCCCCCCGCCTCTTGGGCTGGCACAGTGGCCCCTCCCCTGGGGGTCCGAGGTACCTGCAGATGGGCCCTGTCCACCACTGCCGGTAAGTGTGGCCCATCTACGGCACTACACATACACCAAGCCCTCAAGATGAATACTCAGACCGCACAATCTGCAAAGCTGTATCTCCAACCATGGGGAGGAAACCATCTGAGGACCCAATCAAAACCATCACTTTGCCATACATAGCAGGTGTTACCAAAAATATTTCCGAAATCTTAAACACAAGATCCAGGTCCAATTCAATATAATACACAAAATCCTACCTGTGAAGGATGTCATTCCTGACATGTAATACCCTGGTGTCTACAAACTAAGTTCTGTCTGCGGTAGCAGTTACATTTGGGAAACTCGGACCGTGTTCGCGAACACAAGGCAGATGTGAAACACGGCAGAACCAATACCTCTGCCGTGGATGATCATTGTTATAACGCAGTGGGCTCGCACGATATTGTTTCTTCCGAGACCAAGGTACTCTGCAAACGTTCGGGCTACCATCAAAGATTTGTCCATGAAGCCATCCAGATATATAAACACGGAGACAATTTCAACCGAGAAGATGGGTATAAGCTGAGCAATAATTGTAACGACGTTATTAACCAAGCAAAGTCGTAACTTTCTGTGGTGCTTCCATCCTTCCTGCCGTTTGGCTGTTATCTCCGACTCTCTGAGTTGCATTACCCTTTTGGGTGCCTCTGCATTAACAGGCTGGGGTTTCACTAACATGGCCACCTCTGCTCCCTGAGCCTCGATGTATCGATGGTTCTGGCTGTGTGATGGGCTGTGTTTCTCACTAGCACGACCACCGTTGCGGTGGTTCTCTTGCGTTGACGCGCTTGCCTCTCACAGCGCAATTGGCAGCGCCGCAGCTTGTTACACATAGACATGACATTAACTTGCTAATCTCCCTAATCTCGCTGCCTAATCTATCCCATCAACATAGTGCTAATCTCCCATTAACACTGCTGTTGTGTGCATATGCAAGGACGATACTCTTATGCGGCGACGGAAACTTATTTCATGCTAATCTCTCTCCATAATCTCCCCCATTAACACAACTGACATGCTTTCATCCGGGGATGGAATTCCTTTCCAGCTCAGACCCCACCTGCTTGCCTTTCGCCACATATATAACCTCTTGTTGTAACAGCTCTCTCGCTGGTTCAGCAGTTCTACTGCTGGATTATTTTTCCGCCTGAGGACGACTGCTTGTGTTGCGATCAAAATGTCGTGATATATTATTTTTTATTTTATTTTTCTACCTACGTGACTTTACCGAAAGAACCAAAGGGAACTTATTTGGGTGGATAAGGAGTAAAATAGATAGGATCTGCACTATTGAGGAGTTCTGTCATAATGAATCTGTTATAATGAATCGTGTCACCTTATGTGTAGAGCAGGGGTGTCCAAACTTTTTGCAAAGAGGGCCAAATTTGATAAAGTGAAGATGCCCGGGGGCCAATAGTTCCTTCCGACATTTTTACCACAAAAGTTACGTGAAAACACACCGTTATCATTGTCACAATTACCTTTACCAGACGTGAACAACTCTAAATACACAATTCTGCCTTTCATTCAGTCAGATAACATTTAACAAACTGTATAGAATACTTTAAATTTCCATGAGTTAAATGAATTTGCCTCATGAACATTTTAAACAGGAGTTATAAGTAATGCAAAGTGGTCTGTTATCATTAAACTTTAAAATAAGTGAATTTTGTCTTTTACAAGATCTTTCAGAAAGCAAGAGTTTGTGTCACATCTACAGGTACATAACATCAACAGTTATAACCAAATCTTATTCAAGAGTTTAATAAAAACAAGTGCCATAAGTCCAAGTGCATTAGTGTGCTTTAGGCTTTTCACTGTTAATAGTGACAGATGTTACCGTTCAAAACACTCAATTTCAGATTGATCAAGGAACAGATAACTTGCTGACACTAATGAGAAGGGTGATACTGAGATCTAGATTTCAGTAAAGAGACCAGATCAGGCTTGAGGGCAATGGTTGAGATGCATAAAATGCCACGCAATTTGGAGTCACTCATCCTTGATCTAAATCGGTTCTTATTTAAGTTCATGACTTAGAATGTTTGCTCACACAAATATGTAGAACCGAATAACATCAGCATTTTCTTAGCGAATGACCGCATTTTTGGAAACCTGCTTTTGTCCAGTCAACAAGAGAACACTGCTGGTGTTTCCCGCAGCACTCATCGTCAAACTGCAGCTCAATGAGCTCCAGATGCAGCTGTGGAGAAGCATCATCAGGGTCCACGGAGATGGGAGAAGAGAAAAACGCAACATGTCCTTTTCAATAACTGCAAAGTCCCGAAAGCGTTTGTTAAATTCCACAGAAAGAGATGCGATAGCTGTTGCATTTGCACACCGATGTTGTCCTGTGAGAAACTGTCAATGACCTCTTTTAAAGCTGGGAAGTGCGCGGTGCAGGGCTCTGTTTGGGACAAGTGTCTTTGGAAAAGTTGCAGTTTGGTTCCAAAGGCCTTGGTGTGAGCATATAGGTGGCTCACCACTGCATCTTTCCCTTGAAGATTAACATTCAGCGCATTCAGCCCGAGAGCATTAGAATGGTGCTGCCACCGTGTGGCAGAAAGAGGAATAACATTTTTAAAGTTTAATGATTTATTTATTCTGACAGAGCTAGCGAGCGATAAATCACACATTATAAGACCGAAGCTGCGGGCCGTATGAACTCTGACCGCGGGCCGTGATTGGCCCGCGGGCCGGACATTGGACATGCCTGGTGTAGAGCTATTACGTAGAGGGGTGTAGCAAGCCGTTACGTTGGGGTGTCTACATCAACGTCCGCATACAGCCCCGCCCCTCGGGGGGGCAGTTGGGTATATAAGGCGGTGCGCGAGAGAGCTCGAGGCAGTCGTTGGAGCAGAAGAACCAGTGAAGACTGAAGACCAGCTAGCTAGCCCTGGGACTACCCTGACTCGCTGCTCTTATAAGAGCCGAGCAAGGCAAGCCAGGGGCGACCTCAGAGCAGCGAGGTCTGTGTCCTTGTGAGGGCCAGGCTCGTGTGGCTGAGGGTCGGACCTGAGCCGAAGCTGGGCCAGGTCAGTTAGCCTCTACTAGGATGGTCTGGGTTAGAGGAGTGTAGGAGCTAACGGGGAAACGTTAGCCGAGGGACACTGCCTCGGATAGACCGGGTGAAGGGGCCGTTACCCCTTCCTGTGTTAGGGTGCGCTACGTACTGTATAGTACCCATTTATTAATAAATATGTGTTGCCTCCGTCAAACGTCTCGTGCGCTACTTACGCCGTTACATATGTGTAGAGGTGTTACGGAGGGCAAACAAACACACTGGGCATGGTTACGCCCGTACGCGAGGAGATGCTTACATCCACGTCCGCACCGTTTAGCCTGGGGGGCTAACACGGCGCTGAGATCCCCCACGGCCCCACCCCTCAGTGGGGGAGTTGCTATATAAGGCGGTGAGCCGGAGGGCTCGGGGTTCAGTGTTCAGCTTAAACCAGCGAAGCAAGAAGACCGGCTAGATAGGCCCTGGGACTCCCCTGGATCGCTGTCCTTCTCAGGACCGACCAGGGCAAGCCAGTGGCGTGGCTCCGAGAGCCCAGAGCCGATGTTCTTCTAAGAGCCGGTCTGGTGACTCAGGGTGCCGTGATCCCAGCTTAACCAGAGCTGGGTGAGCTAGCCTCCCCTAGCCCTGTAGTGGAGGACCTGGAAGTAGGCTAGCCGGGATAGAGATTGAGGGATCTCCCTGTTAGACGGGTGAAGGGGCCGATACCCCTTCGAGTGTTGTATATCTCAGCCTGTAATATACAACTGTGGTTAAAAAATAAGTGTGCCTCCGACTACGTTGTTCAAGTCTTCTTGAACCTACTACATATGTATGCATTTGTGAGTTCACATATGACACAGGTGTAATGCGCTTGACCTTTGTCTTTTGTTTCAGATGTCCGAGAGCAACTCGGCTGTGAGTCATGGTGCTGGAAGAATTTCCTTTACCATCGATGGCGCTTCACCAGCACCCATCTTAACCCCACCTCAATCCGATAGAGTTACTAGAGAGAAAAAACGAATCTCTTGTGACGTTTGTGGGAAAAAATTCCAACTGGCATGGTGCCTAGAATCCGACGTGAAAACGCACAAGGAGACCCATGACCAATGGTGCGGCATATGCGGACGAAGATTTGATCAGCCAGCAACTCGGCTGTGAGTCATGGTGCTGGAAGAATTTCCTTTACCATCGATGGCGCTTCACCAGCAACCGTCTCGACCCTAGCTCACTCCGATAGAGTCACTAGAGTGAGAAAACGAATCTCTTGCGACGTCTGCAGGAAAACATTCCAACTGGCTTGGTGCTTAGAGTCCCACATGAGAATGCACAAGACTGGTGGTCAAAGCTGCAACATCTGCGATCAAAGCTTTGATCAGCCCGACAAACCCAGAAGGCATATGGAGACCCACGGAAAAAACTCTGTGTCAAGGGGCGCACGTGGCATAGTGAATGACGACAATTTTGCCAATGCGGTGTTGAAGATGTGTGAGAGCGACTCGGCTGCGAGTCATGGTGCTGGGAGAATTGCCTTTGCCATGGATGGCACCAGCAGCAGCTTGTCGAATCCTGATGGTGAGGAGGCAAAGTTGCAGACAATGGCACCTTCTGCAAAGGGCGCACCTGCGTGCAACGAAGTTATTGCTAGAGTCACTAGAGTCAGAAGACAAATCTCTTGCCAAGTCTGTGGGAAAGCATTTCAACTGCCATCATGCCTAGAGTCCCACATGAGAATGCACAAGGAGACCCCTGACCAATGGTGTGGCATCTGCGGACGAAACTTTGATCAGCCAGGCAAATTCAGAAGGCATATGGAAACCCATGAAAGGGACTATTGAATATGTCTTCGCTGTTCTATTACCGAATGCTATGTTGGGCAAACAGGACGAATGATCAGGACGAGACTAAAAGAACACCAAAGAAATCTAAAATATGGTCGTAGGGTAGTTGCAGTTCTTTAGCGTCAATATGCTAAATTCCTCTGTTGATATGTAAACTCCTTTGTCAAGGCACTCTGCTCCTCCCACCTAGCTTCAAATACGCTGCCAAGCTTAGCAGTGTTCATTAGGACGCTGTTTTTCTGACAGCTCTGTTCTTCACCTGAGGACGGCTACTTGTGTTGTGGCCAAAACGTCGTGATAATTTAATTTTATAACGTACATTTTTTATTATTTTATTATTTCCCTTCTATGTGACTTTACCGAAAGAACCCTGCAGTCACGAAAGCTTTAAATCGAAATTATCATTGTAATCGTTTGGATAGCTACTGACTTCGTGCTGCATGGAAGTGAATCATCAAATTACCGTTGGTACAGCTATTTTAGTACACACAATGGACACTAAGTGTAGTGTTGTAGAACGACACTACTGTATTGGCCCAGTATGGGGGCTGTAGGCAGGTGTCACGGGGGTCGTGTCAGGCCGTGACACTCTGCGTGAACCCAACAGGACACGTGACCGTATAAAGGGGGGCCAGGGGCTCCAAGGGAGTCACGGGGTTGGAGTTCGGGCCTTCCCGAAGGATCGGTAAGGGGGGCGTGGCCTGGGGCGGGGCTGGCCACGCCGGAGTGGTTATAAGCAGTGTGTGGACGGAGAGCTGGGCTGGTCAGCGCTGTTCTGCTATGCTGCTGGGTCATCTCTGGGATGAAGCTCTCCAGTGATATTCCACGAAATAAAAAAGAAACGTACATGACCATAACAGAAGCCAATGGGTACAGCTGTTTATACACGTACACACATATACACGATTCCTACCGATGGTTGGAACGATTCACTACTGCCGGAGAGTCAAGGAATTGTCATGATTCAGGATCATGAATGCAAACTGTCCACGTTCTCAAACCTGAGTACGATTTAAAAGGTCATAGAACGCCTTTGTCGGAAGCAATTACTTCCCCATGTCACTGCGATGGGCAGATTCATGCCGTTGCAGTCGGCTTACCGTAAGTTCCACAGCACTTACATGGCTCTATTAAAGACAACAGATGACCTCTACAAGATCATGGTAGACCGGTGCGCCACAGCGTTGGTTGACCTCGAACTCTCAGCCGCCTTCGACACCATCGGCCATGAGATACTCATCAGGCGGCGAAGGTCAATGTCCGGTGTATCGGGTACAGCACTGGGTTTCACCCGACTTCTAGTTCCGTCCCATATTTGAACTGGATGTACTGAATATGCTCGCATCAATGAAGACATTGTCATCCATGGGAGAAGACGAGCTACCTGCGTTTGCACTTGTGGCTGTGTCAGATCTCATCTATGCACTCCCCACACACATTGTCAACCTCTCAACTCACTGAAGGTACATTTCCACACGAGTTGAAATTTACTCGTTTTGCCCAGAATATAAAAAATGGCTCCAAAGAAGATCATAAGAATTAAAGACCAATCTCTATTCTTTAATCAGTTATGAAAAGTATTAGAAAAACTAAAAAAAAACTCACAATCTCCTTGCACAGTAAACAGTCTGGTTTTATGAGCATTGCTTTTCCCCTTTTTTTCTGGCAACAAAACAGGTGTTAAGATATTAAAACACCAAACTGAAACCTTTTACAAGGAATTCTATTCTTGTGCATGAGGGCAACATGTTCAGGAGCCACATGCCAATGTCCGAGGTCTGCTGGTCACGACGAGAGGGCTTCAGGAGAAACCTCGTGTAGGTTTACTATCCCTACCCCATTGAAGGAGCACAGACGACAGTGGTTTACGATATCGTGCATCGCTTGGGTTGCATGGTCACAATCGCACTGTGGCTTGACTTTCATTTTAAATTGCGTCGTTTCACGTTGTACGATCTGTTCTGGATGACCACAGTCAAATACTGGAGAGTTTTCCATTTTCCATTTGTGCATCAGGTATCCGCATCTGCCATAGTTTGTGCGGATGCAGTTTTGGGTGGACCATGAGCTTCGTGGAATATCAAACCCAGTAATCTTCTGCGTTGGGTTTTTCACAAATGTGCTATCGGCGTTTTGTCAAGAGACAAATAATCCATTCGTAAATCTCGCATAGCCATGCAGCCCGTGTGTCATTTAAATGCTGTGGGTGGCCTTTTATCTTTTACACAACAGGAGCCAACGCTTTCACATTAGCTGTGCTATGAGATTGTGCGGCGCACGAGAGTCAAGCTGAAATTGTTATTCTCAGAGCTGGAAATAAGAAAATTAAGTGCAAAACGCAAGTTTAATAAGATTGATGTTTTGTGCAGCCACTGCTAACGGGGCTGAGACGATCAACTAGCTAGACTTGAAAACTCGGTTGAATCCTAAGCGGTCAAAATCCAGATTCAAGCCCAGAACCTCATTATTGACAATGCACCGCTTTGATCTCTGAGGCACCCGGCCACTTTGCATATATAGTGTTATGAACATTTTTTCCTTAATGTCACTTTTGTACGCTCACTTTTGCCAAATTCACGTAATTTTTTTAAGAGTGACAAGAGAAAACCCATGTATCTTACGTGATAATTTGTTGTGCTCTGCATTGGCAGTGATTACATAACACTCAAACGTATTTGAGTTATCGACAACTGAGTTTTAAGTTCATAATAATCAACTAATATTATTGCGCACAATTTTGGAAGTGAACTTAAGTTTGCGCGCCACTCAGAGGCGGGAAGTACACTCAAACCTTGCACGGGCAGTGTCGCACACCTACTTGCTGTACTGTCTCTTAACAGCTGGAGGCGAGTGGGCTCACGCATGTCACGTACGCACCTGGAGGATGTCCAAGAAGGAGCCGAGGCCCAGGCTGGGGAGGTTGCACGAGTCAAAGTGCTCGGCAAGCTGCTTCTCCACGCGTGACAGCGCGGGCAGGCCCAGGAGCTCTGCCATCTTACTTGCGTGGCTCAGCAGACGGACCAGCTGCTCGGCTACCGCCTCTGCGAAGGAGAGGAGCAATGCCATTGTAGAGAGGACAACAATGTTGTAACTCGCTCCAATAGGCTCGACAATTGCAACTCTCTCTCCGCCCCCCCACCCCCACGTCTCATCTACGACTCCCCGATACGTTTCATCGCCAGATTCCAGAAGACTAAAAAAACAAGTTTAACACGAAGGCCTTCGCGACCAATATTAGCCGCAATAGAGATTTTTGGATTAGGCCGAATAAATAGTGCATATCTAACCCAAAAATCTTGATTATGGACTCAAAAAAACGCTGGCAGACTTCTCACTCACACCCGTATGCAAAACGATATCGCCCTAATATTCAAATTGTTCAACTATCCCCCGAACCAGTCCAGAATCAATTTCAAGTTCACACTCAGCATTCTGAAGGTCCTCCGTGGTCTGACCCCTCATGTACAATACAAGAAACTACATTTTATTCAGATTGTGCTTTCGATATCGTGTCATGAGACGGAGGATCCACTCGGATCTCTCACAGAGCAGCGAAACCCGTCGTATTGGAGAATGGCCCACAGAAGGGAACATCACAAAGCTACCTCTGACATCGCTTCTAGTGACCTCTGGTCCACACAATAAAGGGAAGCACATTCCATCCCACTCTGAACATAAGAGTAATGTCCGTCGCATAAAAGTTGAGTCGATATTGGACTTGGTCAAATTAGCAGGAAAGTTTTATCACCAAGCACGTGCATCAGTCGGTTGAATGTTAGTTTTTGGCATAGAGATCCGCAGAAAATATATATTTTTGGATCATCCGAGATTTTTAATCATCCGTAGCCATCCTCCCCGTCATTAGCGCGGATAATCGAGAGTCTACTGTAAATGCAAATTTGTCACCTTACTCTCCGGAGGACACGGCGGTCTGTTGTAGGGATTGCTGATGTTGCCGAGAAACGCGGCCGGTTTCTCCTTGACCACGAGGTCGCGAGGAGTCTCGAGCGAGCCACAGCACAGGGCCAACTGAAACAGCTTCCGGGCCAGCTTGTCCCCTTTCACCTGCCCCAGGAAGTCCTGCACGCACTGTCGGTGAAGACAACAAAGGACCCAAACCACGTGCAGCCATTTCGCACTCTTGGGACAAACAGAGGGTGAAACATGCATAGATGTCTGACCGATTTCAATGCCCACTCTTACTTTTGTCTTAACGTGACTGAATTTTGTAAAAGCGATGACCCTAAATGTTATAGAGGAGTGTTAATTCAGTGGTAGAGCAAGTATTTTGATACTGGTGGAAGTATCCACAGACTTGAAACGTATGGCGATTATCACTCATTCAATAATTCCGAGGACAAATGTATTGTGGAAAATATAAGCAGATGCATTAATTTTCTCACACGGTAATTTTGTTGCATTAAGTCCAGACGCCATGGCCCCCACCTTTTTCAGCTTATTCACAAAGATGTCCTCGGCGTTCTGGAAGACCTGCAGCACCATCTCGGCCGCCGGCTGTGTTATGAACTGTCGGCGAAGATCGGCGCTCGTCCCTGGCAAGGGGAACGACTCCAACAAGTGTTTCTTGATCTTGTGTAGCCGGCCCTCCACCTCTTGCTTGATGTCGCACTCGATGCGAGCCATCCCACGGTCCATCGCCTCCCGCTCGCCTTCCTGGCCTTGCCGATCACCTAAACAAGCAAAGCAAAGTGAGCAACCGTGGTGGCCACAGGTGCAGCGCAGTGCTGTAGTTGTGATGATGGAACACGTGATGGACGAGTGGTTCAACGGCGAATGCACGGTGTGCTGGCAATGCACGATTGCAATCGAGAGATGGGGTTGGTGGATCATCCTAGCAGCAGTGGCTTTTGGCGAGCCATCTAACAAAGACAGTCACCGCATCACTCGCTTTTAGACGCACTTCTGCGGCCAACTGGAATGCTCTTCCTTCCAATATTAGGAAGCCACTGGAGCCATGCACTTTTAAATATAGATTGAAAATTAATTTCTTTAGAAGTTTTTTGTGTTCAGTTTGTCCTTCTCCACACCTCTGATTAACATGGTAGGTTACGTACACTGTGAAAAAAGTTCAACATACATAAATGTGGTTTTACCCAATCCAGTTATTTCTGAGATTGGCAAATTTCGATGGTGACGCCGGCACACATGTCCTCCTCATTTATGAATCATATCACGGGATTTTTTTGTTTTTACATTATTTGTGAAACATATGGAAATGCAGTTTTGGTTAATACACCCGCAGTATTAACTAGGGCGACCCCTGTGCTTGAATCGCGAACCTCTGAAACAAGCGACAAATGCACAACCACTCGGGAAAGTAGATTTCTGGAAGAAGCAATACAACCCGTTGCAAACATGATAGTAATTTGAAATGTAGCACTGTACATCAGAACAATTTGAAAGGCGTTAGAGATTTGAAACTAACCAAAAAGAAAGAGGGAAAATAAATATATTTTTACATAATACAGGTTTTTTTTTGGGTAAGATCACGTAAATATATAAATGTCGGTAAACCCACCACCATCCGACACAGCTAATTAGTAAGGTTTGTCACTTAAACAGAACATGCCAATTCGTTACCAGTACAGCACACCGGTTGTGTGTTAGAGCATAGCCACAACATTTACAATCTAAGTACGACGTTTCGCCAGTAATTGCAACCAGTATCATCAGGAGGCAGCCAGATTTGTGTATTGTTTTAATGTATATTTATTTAAATCTATATTTAAAAACAGAAAGAGAAACTGGAACATTATTTTGATTTAAAGCTTTCGTGACTGCAGGGATTCATATTCTTGGTTCTTTCGGTAAAGTCACGTAGAAGGGAAATAATAAAATAATAAAAATATAAAACAATAAAAATTCTCACGACGTTTCGACTGCAACACAAGCAATCATCATCAGTTGTGTGTTGCAGTCGAAACGTGAGAATTTGTATTGTTTTATATTTGTATTAATTTATTATTTCCCTTCTACATGACTTTAACGAAAGAACCAAGAATATGGAACATTATTATTACAGAATTTGGTGGGATATATGTCGAAAAGAGAATGAATCCAGCTTACCTTGCAAGAACTAAGAGATACTGTGGCCTTAATGACAGAGACAGGCAGATCAAATGTTGACGTTTGAATGAAGGCAAATGGACGAAGAACACGAACTGCATTTCACGCAGCCCCATCTCATTCACATAGGCGAGTGCGTCTCGAAACCTTACCACGCCTACAAATATTAACGAACATCGATTAAAGTGGTCCCATTAGATTTACTATTAGTCTGAATCTTTAGTACATATTTAATTCTAGATTTGAAGCTTTCGTGACTGCAAGGATTCATATTCTTAGGTTTTTTCGGAAAAGTCACGTAGGTAAAACATTAAAATTAATAAAAGTAAAATAAAATAAAAATCACGACGTTTCGGAGGCAACACAAGCTTCCGTCTTCAGGTGGAACCGTCACAGCCACGACAGCCGTATCAAGTAAATGAGAGATTGCAGGAGCTACCACTGATTAACAAAAGCGCAATAATTGAGGTTGGTGCATAAAAAGCTCCTTAGGAAAAAACGGCTCTGGGGCCTAAACTACTATCACGTTTAAACATATAAACTGCACGTATACATCAATACACACGTCGCGTAGCATCATTATTTACCTCACCTTTAACAATCTTATTTGACAGACAACTATTACAGGTTTACCATGTTTAGTTGTTTTCTCCTTTTCACAGGTTGAGTCACAAACCGTACCTCTCCATAACAAAGGCTCACCCTCTTAGGCCTCACCTTACCATATGAATAAAAAGTGTGCTGTACTTGGCCCTTCCCCCCTCTCCAACCATTATACTATAAACGGAGTGGTAGCTCCTGAAATCTCTCATTTACTTGATACAGCTGTCGTGGCTGTGACGGTTCCACCTGAAGACGGAAGCTTGTGTTGCCTCCGAAACGTCGTGATTTTTATTTTATTTTGCTTTTATTAATTTTAATGTTTTACCTACGTGACTTTACCGAAAAAACCTAAGAATACATATTTAATGCCTAGGAATACACAAACATGTAAGAGAATACAGTTCCTTTAAACAAATTCAAATATTTGATTTGAAGCTTTCGTAACTGCAGGGATTACTCTTCGGTTCTTTCGGTAAAGTCACGTAGAAAGAAAATAAATTAAATAATAAAATTCGACGTTTCGATTTCAACACAAGCAATCGTAATCAGGTAGAAAACAAACCTAGTGAACTTAGAAATACAATCCAACACAGAGAGTCGGCTAACACAACAGTCAGCACCTCACCTGGTTGATTACATTCTTCCAAAGATGTCTAAATTTGAGAGACAAAACACAGACACGGGGACACACAAGCAGAGAGAGACAACACAGAGACACACACAGAGACACACAACATAGACACACAAGCAGATAGAGACAACACAGAGACACACAACATAGACACACAAGCAGAGAGAGACAACACAGAGACACACAACATAGACACACAGTGTGTCTATGTTGTGTCTCTCTCTGGCTGTGTTTTGTTTCTCTCTCAAATGTAGTAATCTTTGGAAGAACATAATCAACCAGGCGAGGTGCTGACTTGTATTAGCCGACTCTGTGTTGGATTGCATGATATTTCTAAGTTCACTAGGTTTGTTTTCTCTTTCATTTGTACCTGATGATTGCTTGTGTCGCAATCGAAACGTCGTATTCTATTATTTATTTTATTTTATTTCTCAGTGACTTTACCGAAAGAACCAAATAGAAATTCAATTATTGCTAACTACAACCAAAGCCCTTTGAAGAGTCGTATTTTAAAATCAAATGGCAGAGCAAACAAGTTTTATTAATTTCACTGTTTCCATTCTAACATTTCCGAACCTGTGGTGGGCTCATTGCTTGCAGATTAAACACTCAACACGAGTCATCATTATTGAGTTCTTGCGGTTTCAGTGGCACATATCCACAATTTTGCCATTGTCTGTTGTGCAAAATATCGTAGCTTCGACATCTATCTTAAGTATATTATTCCTGTTAAATGATGATTAACAAAAGCGCAATAATTGAGGTTGGTGCATAAAAAGCTCCTTAGGAAAAAAACGGCTCTGGGGCCTAAACTACTATCACGTTTAAACATATAAACTGCACGTATACATCAATACACACGTCGCGTAGCATCATTATTTACCTCACCTTTAACAACAACGACGACGACGAACACAAACACGAGTAAAAGTGTAAATATTAGTGAGCGTGCGACTGACGTGCACGTGGCTGAGGGCCCAACCCACGCTGAGCGGTGACGCGCCGCGTTCAGTGCCGCGTCACGGATTGGCGCCTCGCGTGCACAGAGCGAGGCGGGCAGAGGCAGAGGGGGGCGGGGCGGCGTTGCCTAGGCGACGTCGTCAACAACAACCGCCATTGGCTACAAAGTGGAGGTGACGTCACCACGACGCTTGTGCTAGGCTAGGTGCACGTTGAGGCTACCACGTGTTGAGTGTCGAAAGTTTATGGGGCAAAGGTCGTGGGTCAATTGGTTTGATTTCTATGCAAATAAACCAGTCTCCAACGTATGCACATTTAGATCCGCATTCGGCCGCCAATGGAACAGGTGGAGTGCAAAAGCAAAGTGGATGTACTGATTGTATCTTCATTGCGGGACTCATCCAGCAGTGGAGTGACATGGGCTTCAGGTATCCACGTGTCGACGGGCAATAAACACTGGGGTCACCTAGCGATAAATGTTTGCCGGTGCACATTGGGACCGGCTCACACGTCACTGGCCCCAGGCAGCCCCCAGCCACTGGCGTGCAACGCAGCGAAGGGAATCTCCCACCAATGAGAACCACGCACAACCCAGGGTGCAGTCCTATAACTTGGACTCGCAAACACAACAAAACCGGTAGCTGTCAACCCACACGGTTTACCCGTATTTTGTTGGGGGAAAGTGAGTTTTCAGGTCCATACGGCACATAGCCGTTTCAAAACGGGCAACCTTTGAGTTAAGTCTATTTGTGTATGCTTCTCCCTTGTGATGGGACTATGTAGGATGCACGTTGAGATTAAAAAGGGGCACGGGGTGACCAACAAGGTCTGAATGTGTCTGTAATAAGGTAGGCAATGATAAGGGGTTGCCAGCCATGCAAACCCCACAATACAAAAAGCCAAACGGCCAGCAACAACAAAAAATACTACATAACTGTCCAATGAGTAATTAGATAATTAAGATCATAGAAACACGTTCCTTAAATTGATCAAGTTTATTGTTGCAAGAGTTTGGGGAAATAGGAAGACCGGGTGGGGATTCCAGAGTGGAGCAGTGCAAACTGATAAAGCTGAAAAGAGTGAGGTGACCTGCATGATGGTGAGCGGGTGGGTGAGTAAATGGGTGAGTGTTTGAGTAAACGAGTGGAGAAGTGTGTGATAGGGTAATTGAGTTAGTGACCGGATGCGTGGGTGACTGAATGAGTGGGTTACTGGATTAATGGGGTACTGGATGAGTGGGTGAGTGGATGAGTCGGTGAGTGGATGAGTGGGTGAGTGGGTGAGTGGATGTGTGGGTGATTGAATGGGTGAATAGATGATTGGTTGACTGGATGAAGGGGTGACTGGATGAAGGGGTCACTGGATGAGTAAGTGACGAGATGAGTGCGTGATAGGATGATTAAGTGAGTGGGTGACTGGCAGAGGTGTGGACTCGAGTCATGTGACTTGGACTCGAGTCAGACTCGAGTCATGAATTTGATGACTTGCGACTCGACTTGGACTTGCATAACAATGACTTTGTCCCACCTATGAGATGTGGACTCGAGTCATGTGACTTGGACTCGAGTCAGACTCGAGTCATGAATTTGATGACTTGCGACTCGACTTGGACTTGCATAACAATGACTTTGTCCCACCTCTGGTGACTGGATGAGTGTGTGATAGGGTTATTGAGTACGTGACTAGATTAGTGTGTACTAGGGTAATTGAGTTAGTGATTGGATGAGTGGGTGACCGAGTTGTTTAGTTGAGTGCGTTGCTGTGAACTGCAGTGAGGCGTGGTGGTTGAACGCGGAGTGGAAGAGACGAAGCGGTCAAAGTGTCTGGTAGACCGAGTCCCTTAACGTGGGTGGAGGGGGGAATCAACTAGGTGAAGTTCACTGCAACATTCACCACGGTGGTGGTAGTAGTCGCAGCGAAAAAATGAGTGATACTGATGCGCGTGGAAAGATGCATTAATGACAGGGCTGAATGAAGGTTGAGGCGAGGCGAGGATGCGAGGTGGTGTAGAGGAGGCGAAGAGGAGGGTAGAGGTGAGGTGGTGACGTGGCATAGTGAGGAGGCGAGGTGGCATGGTGAGGAGGCGTAGAGGAGGGTGCCCCGCTCTTGGCGTTGATCTTGGTGAACACGTGTCCGCGCCCCGTCTCGTAGCTCTGCCCGGCACTGATGCAGCCTCCACCGGCCGCAGCGCCCAGCGGCCTCGCCGAGTCCTTGCCCAGCTCCGCTCTGGGCAAGCTCTCCATTGTGCACCGTCTGCTCGCAGCGACAAACACAACGATAAACTACCCCCCCCCCCCCCCCGTGGCCACAAACAGACTTATTTCCTATGGAGAGGTGATTTCTTTAAACAAAAGGAAGGAACAGCAATGGGCTCTCCTTTATCTCCTGCTATAGCGAATCTGTACATGGATAACTTTGAAGCAAGAGCACTTGCTTCAAGTACATTAAAACCATCTTTTTGGTTTAGTTGTTGTCTGCCCACATGGTAAGGATACACTTCATGAATGCATGTCTAAATCATCTCAATTAAAAAAACCCGGCCATACAGTTGACCATGGAAATGGAGGTGAATAACACACTCCCTTTCCTTGGATATTTTGCTTGGACGAGGCCTAAATGGTAAAATAACACACTGCGTTTACCGAAAGGGAACCCCGCACAGAAATCATCTCTCATCAAGACGCTCATACATCAGGCTAAACCAATATCAGATGGTGAAAGTCTGAGGAGAGAGATTAAACATGTCAAAGAAGCGCTACGATTGAATGGCTACAATAATGCTCAAATTAACAGAGCAGTGAATACCAAACCTAGATCGACCAGCAATACTGCTGAAAGCGATCAGATTATTAAAACAATAAAAATACAATTTATCGCGGGAGTAACTGACAAATTAGTTCAAGTTTTTGAAAAGCAAAAAATCTAAGTAAGATTTGTAATGGTACACAAAATTTGAAAAAATTGTATCTTGTACTAAAGATGAATTGCCTAAGTTATCAACATATGGTGTGTATCGGATTAATTGCTTATGTGGCAGATGTTATATTGGGCAGAAGGGACATAACATTAGCGTAAGACTAAAAGAACACCAAATAAATATTAAACACTCTCAAACATAACTGTTGAAAGTTGCAGAACATGCTTTCCAACAACGACACTCAAATTATTTTGATAACAATTAAGTTTTGTGTAAAACTAATTATTACTGGCCAAGACAAATTCGCGAATCCATTGAAACTGACAGAAATACAAATAATTTTAACCGCTCTGACAGCTACAGGCTTAGTGCGGCTGGAAGCGTGTTATTAAGTAATTGTGATTGTAAGATGAGGAGATGAAGGCAGAAGAAGACGTGGGGCGATGTGGTGATGCGGTCGAACGTGGTGGCCCGTGGAGCGGAGGGAGAGATGGCACGGGACGGGGCGGTGTGGAGAAGGTGGCAAGGACGGCGGACCCCACGTGAGTGGGACAAACGCGTGGAAGAAGAAGACATCTTACATTTATCATTACTTATAGAGGAAACATACTAATTAAATGATTACTAATCAATTATATAACTTATACTTATGCGATCTAACCCAAAAACCTTGGTTATGAAATTAGGACAATTTATTAAATATATTGTATACAAGAAAATACAGCAATTGACTAAAAATATTCGGCAATAGATGTTACCTCGCAGCAGTGAAAGTGACGGAATTTCATCATGGAAATGTCCGCTGCACAAAACCTTGAGTTCATCGCCCCACACGTGGTACCTCAGCCTCAGGATTAAATAAATCATCACGAAGTTCTCCGTGTGCATCGTGCGCGCTTCAAATCCGTAGTTGGGCCGCTGTCTTGGCACCCAGCCAGCCGCCTTCTCTTCTTGGGGCAGTCCGAGTCCAGCGCGCTATCGAAGGGCACGTGGTGAACGCTCAGGACGTGTCTTTTGAGCTGCGACTTCTGTGTCGCTCTGTACGAGCAGTTACTGCACTAGAAGGGCTTTTCCTCTGGAACACAAGACATCCACCATTGAGCACACGCACGCGATAATCCATAATTTATTCATCACCATGCAGTGGATGCTATCACATCACTATGTACATGGGACGTTTTATCAATCACGGTTGCTGACCTCAGGCCCAAAGGCCCAAAATGCCAAAAAGCCAGCAACAAATACCTCCGATTAGCACGGTTGGCTACGTATGCTACGAAAGAAGTTCAACATACGTACAAATAGTAGAAAAGCAAGATACTGATTTCCTGAAAAATATCAAAAGAACACATTTTTGGGGCTTATTTTGAAGCCACAACATTTTGCACTTCTTCGTATGGTTGATATTGATGCAGAGAAACAACTATAATTTAACACTGAGGTGATTGAGCCAGATTATTCTATTACAGCTCATTAATTACGCAATAATTACCTGCAATAGAACGAGTAAATGTGTATGGAAGTTAGGTGTTTGTACAATGAAGAGGAAATTCCCATTATGGAAATGACTCGGTCTATACATTTAACAATGTTCCCTAAATTGACCCACTTGTTTAAATTAAATTTACCCTGGTTAAGAAATAAACAGATACTTTTTGGAATTTGTATATATATTCTGCTCAGTTTTCTTCCAATGGAGCTATTGGCACCATGTCATGAGATGAAGTATCCCTGTGCAACTCTCACACAGCAGTGAACCACCTCGTGTAAGAGAACAGCTCGTGGAAGGAGATATCATTGCACTACTCATGACATCCCTACGTGGCCGTTTATTATCCACTCGGAGGTTTTGTAATTTCCTACATGCCACGCAACAACAGAAGTGTTTGCTGGAAGAAGTGTTTGGTAACTGGATAAGACCATCAATGAGAAGCCAGTTTAATCATGGCTCGGTGACTGAAACCCAGAGTTTAACCCAACATCCAAGCAGCACCACATCAGATCTCTACACTCCTCAGCACAGACATACAAATATGATCAACATATGCGTACATGACTTAATTTGTGAAATTATCAATTACATCCAAATGAAATGTAGTGTGTGCATTACTCGGACGTACCCAAAGGTGCCAGGTTGGGTTCATCCACCTTGGGGATGCTCTGCTTCACGCAGCCTCCTGCTTCCGTTCAGTCCATCCTCTTGATGTCCGAATTCTGGCTGTTGCTACTGCTGCAATTGGTTACGCTGGTGGTGGTCTTTCTTCTTTTAATGGACTTACGTCCACTTCGCTTTTCCTTCTTCTGCTGCAAGGCCATCAACACTTTCATGCTCGTAATAGGATCGAGAGCAGCGTATGGTTTATTCTCGCTGACTGGTGAAGCAGTTTGTTGACGTGGAACTAGGCCAAAGCATTCAAGAAAATTGGATTTCACGTCATTTATCTTAACACCACTATTTTTTGTCGAAGCGTAATCATGTTCAGGCTTCGGTCTGTACAAAAACTGTGTGTGAAGACTTTCATGAGTTTTCAGGATTTCAATAGGACATAAAAATCCGCAGACTGAGCACATCTCATAAGGCGACGGTGGCTTCAACACCGCATTGGCAAAACTGCCGTTATTCACCAAGCCTGGTGCACCCTTTATCAAATAATCCTTTTCGTGGGTCTTCATGTGCCTTTTGAATCTTCCTGGCTGATCAAATCTTAGTCCGCATGTGCCGCACCACTGCTCATGGGTCTCCTTGTGCGTTTTCACGTGGGAATCTAGGCACCATGGCAGTTGGAATTTTTTCCCACAAACGTCACAAGAACTTAGTTTTTTCCCTCTAGTAACTCGATCGGATTGAGTTGGGGTGAAGATGGGTGCTGGTGAAGCGCCATCGATGGTCAAGGCGATTCTCCCAGCACCACTATGACTCGCAGCGGAGTTGTTCTCGCACATCTGAAACAAAAGACAAAGGTCACCCGTGTCATGTGTGTACTCACAAAGGCATACTTAAGGTGACATACAATTCATATATACTAGAACGCATTATACCAGAACTCCAAAATATTGCAGTTCCTATCATGTACGATTTTATTCCTCTCATCCACCCAAATAAGATTTTGTTTAACAACAATGACTAACTACCTCCATTTTCCTAATGTTACCCACCAAATAGGCCTTTCTGTATAAACACACCAACAGTATAATGGTGGCACCACACGTTCAGTCCACTATTCACAACACTCTGACTCGCAATCTCCAAAGAAGATTGTAATATCATTCCTGTACGAGGGCCCGTCAAAAAGTTTTGAGAATGGACACTTTTTTCAAACAACTACGTAAAATATTCTTCAATAACAGTACAGTATAGTACTATTAATGGTACTTATAAGTGACCGTCATTATCTCTCATGATAATTATTACAATGTTAACTCGTTACCCAGGAAAGCCTCATTGAGTCTAAGTACTGCATTTTCAGAAAGGTCCCATTGCATTGAGATGTTTGTGTGAGTGGAACCCAGAGAGACCCCACCTTGCATATGGGGAAATAACACAACTCCGCACAGACAGATTGAACCCACAAACTCAAAGCATTCCCTGTTCAACAAAGCATTCAAATCAAGTTGTATTCTTTTTACCACTGCTTTATGGAATCCTCAAGAATAAATGTATTTCTAGAAGTATTAAACTATACTTGAAGATGTGTGAGAATGTAATTCTGCAGATGCAAGCACAGGCAAACTCGTGTCTGCATATAGTTTCTGGGCCTCCTCACTTCACCAAACCCGCATTGACCGGCATGGTGAAGTATGGTTAAACAACTCCCACGAACGACATGGTGTGGGGGAGGCCTCTATCAAAACGCCGGATCGACAAAGGGCTGATACATGTCACGACATTGTTCGTTAAGACCTTTCTCTAGTCAGCACAAGTCGTCTATGTAGGCAATAGAGGGCACGACACACGTGTACACGATGTTTGTGTGCGTATATTCAGCGTGTGCATCACGTAATAATTATATAAGGTCGCGATTATGCTCAAAACGAACCAAATGTATAACATCACGTATAACTTTGGAGGTCTGCGGAGCCTGAACAATATTTGAAGTAAACACTGACCTTTGCCACGAGTTCTTATGAACTATAACTAAACTATAAACTATTTCTATTTTACCAGGTCAGGCCCACATAGCTTTATAGCTCTTATCAGGAGCGACCTGGCCACAAATGACAGCTCAACTAAGTGGCTTATCATGTGGACATTTATAGCAGCCAAGTACTCTTCTAAAGTCACGTTTCTAAATGTCGAGGGGAAAGCCGAGGGACCAGGAGAAGAATCTATGCGACCACGGGGGAAATAAAAATATACAAATACAGAGCAGGCGTCAGGGTCGTGATGGAACCTCCACGCTGCTGTAGGCCTGGCGAGGTAGTTAACATCTCGCCACCGCGGCGCCCCTGATTAAAAGCTTAGCCGTGTCTAGCAAGGTTATTGACGCATATCACTCGACTCACGGCACCACAAGTAATGTATTAAGCAAATAAAACAATAATAAAGTAGAGAGGCGCTACTTACATTTAACAATGTTGTTGTTAACTTTAAAAGGAGCGCGCTTCTCGGGGTTGGAGTCCAGGGTTCGCGTTCTCCTCTGCGAATGGTCAGCGCAGGGTGAGACGCCACGCCCCCTTTGGTTATTGCACGCCCCATACGTAGGCGCGAGACTCCTCCCACTTCCTGGATAAGCCACGCCCTTCGCGGCTATGCCCCGCCCACTGTCAGTCAAGCCACACTCACCACGCATCTCACCAACCTCACTCACCAACCCAATAAAACCTCACCAACCGCGCTCACCTCTCAAATCACACCTGGCAGCATCTCCACGCCATATTCTTTACGTCGATAGAAAATACAATTTAAATAAAATTTAAAATACAAATCATGAATTGAAAATAATAAAAGTTTTTATTATTTTAAATTCATTATTTTAAATTAAAAGTTGTATTTCATTACTTTTATTTTCATTTTCTAACTACGTGACTTTCCTGAAAGAACCAAGAATATGAATGTGGGTTTTTTGCTTTAATTATTTTAAATTTCATATTTTTATTTTGTATTTTTATTTTATTTGATCATTTTTATTTTCTATCGACGTTACTTTACCGAAAGAACCACCATAACCCTAAAGGAGGCCATGATAGTCAGATGGCTTGCAAAGAACCTCTGTCTTGGAGGTTCTTTGCAAGCCATCTGGCTACCATGAGAGGTTCGTTCATCAGGCAATCCACATATACAAACACAGAGACAATTGCAACCGAGAAGATGGTTTCTGGCTTAGCAATCATTGGAAGGATTTAATCAACCATTTCGGGTCTTAATTGATTGTGTTCACGATTACGGTGACTTTCAGACCGCATTCCATTTTCTCTTTTCCGAACATAGATGGACTCGTCCATCTGGCAAACTGCCAAATCGCTGTCCTTGGTGCTAATGTTAGGAAAGACCAACACTTTTTCCAAATTTTCTTTCTGTGGATTTCACACCTGATGATGATTGCTTGTGTTCCAGTCGACTTTACCGAAATAACAAAGAACATGAATCCCTGCAGTCACGAAAGCTTTAAATTAAGAACATTGTTAAATGTCAGTAGCGCCTATCTACTTGTTTTGTTTAATACATCACTTGTCGTGCCGTGAGTCGAGTGATGCGAGTCAATATCCTTGCTAGACATGGCTCAGTTTTTAATAAGGGGCGCCACGGTGGCGAGATGTTAACTACCTCGCTAGGCCTACAGCAGCGTGGAAGTTCCATCCCGACCCTGACGCCTGCTCTGTATTTGTATATTTTTATTTCCCCCGTGGTCGCATAGACTCTTCTCCTGGTCCTTCGGCTTTCCCCTCGACACATTTAGAAACGTGAGTTTAGAGTACTTGGTTGCTATAAATGTCTACATAAGCCACTTCGTTTAGTTTTCACTTGTGGCCAGGTTTCTTCTGAAATAGAGCTACATGGCTCCGTGGCCCTTACCTGGTAAAATACAAATCGTGGCAAGGGTCAGTGTCTACTTGAAATGTTCAGGCTCTGGAGACGTCGAGAGTTGTTCGTGATGTTTGAGCATAATCGCGACCTGATATAATTGTGCATGTGATACACACACTGAACGTACGCACACAAACATCGTGTACACGTGTCCCGCATCGTCTTTCTACATAGACTTCTCGTATTGGCTAGAGAACGGACTTACCATACAATGTCGTGACATATCAGCCCCTTGTCGATGCAGCGTTTGATAGAGGCCTCCCCCACACAATGTCAGTCGTGGGAATTGTTTAATCATACTTCACCACGCTGGTCAATGCGGGTTGGTGAAGTGAAGAGACCCAGAAACTACATGCAGATTCAAGTTGGCCTGTGGTCGCATCTGCGACATTACATTCTCATTTGCAAATAAATGACACATCTTTCAGAATAGTTTAATATAAAGATGCATTTATACTGAATAATTCTATACAGTACAACGGTAAAAAGAAAACAACTCGGTTTGAATTATTTATCGAGTGTGGGTAGAATCTGTGCAGAGTTGTGCTATTTCCCCATGTGCAAGGTGGGGGGGGGGGGGTCTCTCTGGGTTCTACTCACACAGAGCCAAACGCTCATTAATGTAATTGCCAAATATCTCAATGCAATGGGAAACTTCTGACAAAAATCAGTCTTTAGACTCAATGAGGCCTTCCTGTGTAAATAGTTAACATTGTAATAATTAGCATGAGCAATAATGAAGTTCACTTATGAGTGCCACGAATAGTACTATACTGGACTTTGAATTAAGACAATTTTACATAGTTTTTAGGAAAAAGTGTCCAGTCTCAACACTTTTTGATGGGCCCTCATGCAGAAATTATATTGCAATCTTACATGAGGATTGGGAGTCAAGTGTGTCACGAATAGGGACTGAAAGTATGGTGCCATAATTAGCTTGCTGTTGTGTATATACAGAAAGGATCTCTGGTGGGTAGCATTGGGAAAATGGAGATAGTTAAGTCATTGCTGTTCATATACAAAATCTTACTTGGGTGTTGATGTTAATCTTTCGTGACTATAGAAATCCATACTCTTTGGTTCTTTCGGTAAAGTCACGTAAGTTAAATAAATAAGTAAATAATATATCACGACGCTTCAATCGCAACACAAGCGGTCGTCCTCAGGCAGAAAAAAATAATCTGCTGCATCTCCGACCAGCGCTACTGAGCCAGTGAACTTGAGCACATATGTAATGGGTTCCGGAGACACTTGTAGAGGTAACTTCTTTATTACTATACAACACTCCAACAGTCCTGATACTCTGTTACAGCCTAGGGACACAGCCTACTCCGAGCGTGCCTGACTGGCTACGCTCTCGGGTCCTCCAGGCTACAATTACCCTAGGGGAGGCTACCTGACCCGACTCAGCCAAGGTGCGGATCTAGACTCTGGCTTCCTCGGAACTCGCCCTTCCAAGGACGTAGAGCCGGGAGTCCCAGAGTCCCACCACTGGCCCGCACAGCGTCCCGGCTCTTACAAGCGGGACGAGGGGGTCCAGGGTCCTAAGCTGGCTGGTATTGGGTCTTGAGCTGCGACTGGTCCCGATCGGCTAGGGAGCGGCCCTTTTATCCCTCTTGCCCATCGAGGGGTGGGGTTGTGTGGGATCACAGATCCCCCACAGCCCCCCGTTGGTGGCGCCAAGGGGCTTAGCTGTCTGGGTTGTCAGGGATTCTAAGGCCTGGCGCCGAGGGCTTAGCTGCCTAGGATCCTAGAGCCCCCAGCAGCCCCCCCCCCCTCTTGGGCTGGCACAGTGGCCTCTCCCCTGGGGGTCCGAGGTACCTGCAGATGGGCCCTGTCCACCACTGCCGGTAAGTGTGGCCCATCTACGGCACTACACATACACCAAGCCCTCAAGATGAATGAATACTCAGACCGCACAATCTGCAAAGCTGTATCTCCAACCATGGGGAGGCAACCATCTGAGGACCCAATCAAAACCATCACTTTGCCATACATAGCAGGTGTCACCAAAAATATTTCCAAAATCTTAAACAAACACAAGATCCAGGTCCAATTCAATATAGTACACAAAATCCGTAATTTGATCCCAACTGTGAAGGATGTCATTCCTGACATGTAATACCCTTGTGTCTACAAACTAAGTTGTGTCTGCGGTAGCAGTTACATTTGGGAAACTCGGACCGTGTTCGCGAACACAAGGCAGATGTGAAACACGGCAGAACCGATACCTCTGCCGTGGATGATCATTGTTATAACGCAGTGGGCTCGCACGATATTGTTTCTTCCGAGACCAAGGTACTCTACAAACGTTCGGGCTACCATCAAAGATTTGTCCATGAAGCCATCCATATATAGAAACACGGAGACAATTTCAACCGAGAAGATGGGTATAAGCTGAGCAATAATTGTAACGACGTTATTAACCAAGCAAAGTCGTAACTTTCTGTGGTGCTTCCATCCTTCCTGCCGTTTGGCTGTTATCTCCGACTCTCTGAGTTGCATTACCCTGTTGGGTGCCTCGGCATTAACAGGCTGGGGTCTCACTAACATGGCCACCTCTGCTCCCTGAGCCTCGATGTATCGATGGTTCTGGCTGTGTGATGGGCTGTGTGTCTCACTAGCACGACCACCGTTGCGGTGGTTCTCTTGCGTTGACGCGCTTGCCTCTCACAGCGCAGTTGTCAGCGCCGCAGCTTGTTACACATAGACATGACATTACCTTGCTAATCTCCCTAATCTCGCTGCCTAATCTATCCCATCAACATAGTGCTAATCTCCCATTAACACTGCTGTTGTGTGCATATGCAAGCACGATACTCTTATGCGGCGACGGAAACTTATTTCATACTAATCTCTCTCCATAATCTCCCCCATTAACACAACTGACATGCTTGCATCCGGGGATGGAATTCCTTTCCAGCTCAGACCCCACCTGCTTGCCCTTCGCCACATATTTAACCTCTTGTTGTAACAGCTCTCTCGCTGGTTCAGCAGTTCTACTGCTGGATTATTTTTCCGCCTGAGGACGACTGCTTGTGTTGCGATCGAAATGTCGTGATATATTATTTGTAATTTTATTTTTCTACCTACGTGACTTTACCGAAAGAACAAAAAGGGTACTTATTTGGGTGGATAAGGAGTCAAATAGATAGGATCTGCACTATTGAGGAGTTCTGTTATAATGACTTTACCGAAAGAACCAAAGAGTAATCCCTGCAGTCACGAACGTTCCAAATGAAGACTGTTATAATGAATTGTGTCACCTTATGTGTAGAGCAGGGGTGTCCAAACTTTTTGCAAAGAGGGCCAAATTTGATAAAGTGAAGATGCCCGGGGGCCAATAGTTCCTTCCGACATTTTTACCAAAAAAGTTACGTGAAAACACACCGTTATAAAACAATTATCATTGTCACAATTACCTTTATTTTTCAAATGACAATGTAACCAAATATAAGCCGCTCAGGCAGACGTGAACAACTCTAAATACACAATTCTGCCTTTCATTCGGTCAGATAACATTTAACAAACTGTATAGAATACTTTAAATTTCCATGAGTTAAATGAATTTGCCTCATGAACATTTTAAACGGGAGTTATAAGTAATGCAAAGTGTAGATTTGAAGCTTTCGTGACTGCAATGATTCATATTCTTAGGTTTTTTCGGTAAAGTCACGTAGGTAAAACATTAAAATTAATGAAAGTAAAAAAAAAAAAAAAAAAAATTCACGACGTTTCGGAGGCAACACAAGTCTCCGTCATCAGGTGGGACCGTCACAGCCGAATTAGCTGCATCAAGATGTAGCTGCATCAAGATCACTTGATGCAGCTAATTCGGCTGTGACGGTCCCACCTGATGACGGTCCCACCTGATGACGGAGACTTGTGTTGCCTCCGAAACGTCGGGAATTTTTTTTGTTTTGTTTTATTTTACTTTCATTAATTTTAATGTTTTACCTACGTGACTTTACCGAAAAAACCTAAGAATATAATGCAAAGTGGTCTGTTATCATTAAACTTTAAAACAAGTGAATTTTGTCTTTTACAAGATCTTTCAGAAAGCAAGAGTTTGTGTCACATCTACAGGTACATAACATCAACAGTTATAACCAAATCTTATTCAAGAGTTTAATAAAAACAAGTGCCATAAGTCCAAGTGCATTAGTGTGCTTTAGGCTTTTCACTGTTAATAGTGACAGATGTTACCGTTCAAAACACTCAATTTCAGATTGATCAAGGAACAGATAACTTGCTAACACTAATGAGAAGGGTGATACTGAGATCTAGATTTCAGTAAAGAGACCAGGTCAGGCTTGAGGGCAATGGTTGAGATGCATAAAATGCCACGCAATTTGGAGTCACTCATCCTTGACCTAAATCGGTTCTTATTTAAGTTCATGACTGAGAATGTTTGCTCACACAAATATGTAGAGCCGAATAACATCAGCATTTTCTTAGCGAATGACCGCATTTCTGGAAACCTGCTTTTGTCCAGTCAACAAGAGAACACTGCTGGTGTTTCCCGCGGCACTCATCGTCAAACTGCAGCTCAATGAGCTCCAGATGCAGCTGTGGAGGAGCATCATCAGGGTCCACGGAGATGAGAGAAGAGAAAAGCAACATGTCCTTTTCAATAACTGCAAAGTCCCGAAAGCGTTTGTTAAATTCCACAGAAAGAGATGCGATAGCTGTTGCATTTGCGCACCGATGTTGTCCTGTGAGAAACTGTCAATGACCTGATAATTGGTTCTTTACCCTTCTATCTGGCAACAAAACTGACACCTTTTTACAAGGAGTCATGTTTGCATAGACCGCAATACCTGCAGTCATAATACAAACAAAAGAACATAACTCTGATAATGTGCACTGTCCTTAAAGTTGATTGATCCACACCCGAGAGAGCTTTCCTTAGAGCCTAGTCTCATATGGGTTGGACCAGATGACGCCAAAAGGCGCACAACTCAAAGACAATGCACCATCAGAGTATGAGAGCTCGGGGCAAGCATCTACACTATGGGAACCTCATTTGCCAGTCAAAATATGATAATTGGTTCTTTACCCTTCTATCTGGCAACAAAACTGACACCTTTTTACAAGGAGTCATGTTTGCATAGACCGCAATACCTGCAGTCATAATACAAACAAAAGAACATAACTCTGATAATGTGCACTGTCCTTAAAGTTGATTGATCCACACCCGAGAGAGCTTTCCTTAGAGCCTAGTCTCATATGGGTTGGACCAGATGACGCCAAAAGGCGCACAACTCAAAGACAATGCACCATCAGAGTATGAGAGCTCGGGGCAAGCATCTACACTATGGGAACCTCATTTGCCAGTCAAAATATGATAATTGGCTCATTTGCCAGTCAAAATATATATCATATTTTGACTGGCAAATGAGGTTCCCATAGTGTAGATGCTTGCCCCGAGCTCTCATACTCTGATGGTGCATTGTCTTTGAGTTGTGCGCCTTTTGGCGTCATCTGGTCCAACCCATATGAGACTAGGCTCTAAGGAAAGCTCTCTCGGGTGTGGATCAATCAACTTTAAGGACAGTGCACATTATCAGAGTTATGTTCTTTTGTTTGTATTATGACTGCAGGTATTGCGGTCTATGCAAACATGACTCCTTGTAAAAAGGTGTCAGTTTTGTTGCCAGATAGAAGGGTAAAGAACCAATTATCATATTTTGGCTGGCAAATGAGGTTCCCATAGTGTAGATGCTTGCCCCGAGCTCTCATACTCTGATGGTGCATTGTCTTTGAGTTGTGCGCCTTTTGGCGTCATCTGGTCCAACCCATATGAGACTAGGCTCTAAGGAAAGCTCTCTCGGGTGTGGATCAATCAACTTTAAGGACAGTGCACATTATCAGAGTTATGTTCTTTTGTTTGTATTATGACTGCAGGTATTGCGGTCTATGCAAACATGACTCCTTGTAAAAAGGTGTCAGTTTTGTTGCCAGATAGAAGGGTAAAGAACCAATTATCATATTTTGACTGGCAAATGAGGTTCCCATAGTGTAGATGCTTGCCCCGAGCTCTCATACTCTGATGGTGCATTGTCT
The DNA here is from genome assembly GCF_965212315.1 of Lampetra planeri. Lineage (NCBI taxonomy): Eukaryota > Metazoa > Chordata > Hyperoartia > Petromyzontiformes > Petromyzontidae > Lampetra > Lampetra planeri. The sequence goes on from NC_136141.1 coordinate 8,868,551, forward strand.
TTGAGTTGTGCGCCTTTTGGCGTCATCTGGTCCAACCCATATGAGACTAGGCTCTAAGGAAAGCTCTCTCGGGTGTGGATCAATCAACTTTAAGGACAGTGCACATTATCAGAGTTATGTTCTTTTGTTTGTATTATGACTGCAGGTATTGCGGTCTATGCAAACATGACTCCTTGTAAAAAGGTGTCAGTTTTGTTGCCAGATAGAAGAGTAAAGAACCAATTATCATATTTTGACTGGCAAATGAGGTTCCCATAGTGTCAATGACCTCTTTTAAAGCTGGGAAGTGCGCGGTGCAGGGCTCTGTTTGGGACAAGTGTCTTTGGAAAAGTTGCAGTTTGGTTCCAAAGGCCTTGGTGTGAGCATATAGCTGGCTCACCACTGCATCTTTCCCTTGAAGATTAACATTCAGCGCGTTCAGCCAGAGAGCATTACAATGGTGCTGCCACCGTGTGGCAGAAAGAGGAATAACATCTTTAAAGTTTAATGATTTATTTATTCTGACAGAGCTAGCGAGCCATAAATAACACATTATAAGACCGAAGCTGCGGGCCGTATGAACTCTGACCGCGGGCCGTGATTGGCCCACGGGCCGGACTTTGGACATGCCTGGCGTAGAGGTATTACGTAGAGGGGTCTAGCAAGCCGATACGTTGGGGTGTCTACATCAACGTCCGCATACAGCCCCGCCCCTCGGGGGGGCAGTTGGGTATATAAGGCGGTGCGCGAGAGAGCTCGAGGCAGTCGTTGGAGCAGAAGAACCAGTGAAGACTGAAGACCAGCTAGCTAGCCCTGGGACTACTCTGACTCGCTGCTCTTATAAGAGCCGAGCAAGGCAAGCCAGGGGCGACCTCAGAGCAGCGAGGTCTGTGTCCTTGTGAGGGCCAGGCTCGTGTGGCTGAGGGTCGGACCTGAGCCGAAGCTGGGCCAGGTCAGTTAGCCTCTACTAGGATGGTCTGGGTTAGAGGAGTGTAGGAGCTAACGGGGAAACGTTAGCCGAGGGACACCACCTCGGATAGACCAGGTGAAGGGGCCGTTACCCCTTCCTGTGTTAGGGTGCGCTACGTACTGTATAGTACCCATTTATTAATAAATACGTGTTGCCTCCGTCAAACGTCTCCTACGCTACTTACGCCGTTACATATGTATGCATTTGTGAGTCCACATATGACACAGGTGTAATGCGCTTGACCTTTGTCTTTTGTTTCAGATATCCGAGAGCAACTCGGCTGTGAGTCATGGTGCTGGAAGAATTTCCTTTACCATCGATGGCGCTTCACCAGCACCCATCTTAACCCCACCTCAATCCGATAGAGTTACTAGAGGGAAAAAACTAATCTCTTGTGACGTTTGTGGGAAAAAATTCCAACTGGCATGGTGCCTAGAATCCCACGTGAAAACGCACAAGGAGACCCATGACCAATGGTGCGGCATATGCGGACGAAGATTTGATCAGCCAGCAACTCGGCTGTGAGTCATGGTGCTGGAAGAATTTCCTTTACCATCGATGGCGCTTCACCAGCACCCATCTTAACCCCACCTCAATCCGATAGAGTTACTAGAGGGAAAAAACTAATCTCTTGTGACGTTTGTGGGAAAAAATTCCAACTGGCATGGTGCCTAGAATCCCACGTGAAAACGCACAAGGAGACCCATGACCAATGGTGTGGCATATGCGGACGAAGATTTGATCAGCCAGCAACTCGGCTGTGAGTCATGGTGCTGGAAGAATTTCCTTTACCATCGATGGCACTTCACCAGCAACCGTCTCGACCCTACCTCACTCCGATAGAGTCACTAGAGTGAGAAAACGAATCTCTTGCGACGTCTGCAGGAAAATATTCCAACTGGCATGGTGCCTAGAGTCCCACATGAGAATGCACAAGACTGGTGGACAAAGCTGCAACATCTGCGATCAAAGCTTTGATCATCCCGACAAACTGAGAAGGCATATGGAGACCCACGTAAAGAACTCCGTGTCAAGGGGCGCACGTGGCATAGTGAATGACGACAATTTTGCCAATGCGGTGTTGAAGATGTGTGAGAGCGACTCGGCTGCGAGTCATGGTGCTGGGAGAATTGCCTTTGCCATGGATGGCAACAGCAGCAGCTTGTCGAATCCTGGTGGTGAGGAGGCAGAGTTGCAGACAATGGCACTTTTTGCAAAGGGCGCACACCTGCGTGCAACGAAGTTATTGCTATCACAGCAACCGCGCATGGAACGAAGGCGCACGCTGGGAAATGCCACGCCTCACCAGCGCCCGCCTCGACTCCACCTAACTCCGATAGTCACTAGAGTGAGAAAACAAATCTCTTGCCAAGTCTGTGGGAAAGCATTTTAACTGCCATCATGCCTCGAGTCCCACATGAGAACACACCATTAACACAACTGACATGCTTGTGTAATGCGGGCGTAAACGACCTTCCGGATGTGACGTCATGGGGGGAGGAATTACGTCACGTGGGGGAGAGGGTTCAAGTCTAAAAGGGGAGAAACCGGAAGAGGAAGGGGAGTTGTCGGGGACTGGGATAGAGAAAGGCCACGTAGGGCGGAGGGTGAGAGAGTGGCGAGATCGCCACATACATAGAGAAAGGTTGGGCACCGTCGGCCAGCGCTGACCGACCCCGGAGAAGCGGGAGCAGCGAGGAGGCTGCAGAGAGCAGCCTGGGGTCCGCAAGGGAAGATCGGCAGCGGGGGTCTGTACGAAGAGTTCAGCAGCGGGACTGCTACGAGATAGAAGGAGGCTACAAGAGCGACAGCAGCCTGGGGCTGCCAAGCGGAGAGTCTCAAGGGGAGAGCAGTGTGGGAAAAGTATACGAACCCAAATAAAGGACACGGAGACAGATACAAGCGGTCGAGTCCTTTATTACACTGGTGTCAGAAGTGTAACGGCATGGCAAAACAACTAAGAAAAAAGAATATTCCGTCGCCAGCATCTGCTTCATCATCCGACGACGACGACCTTCCTCCAGCGGGGGACCTGACTACGATGGAGGAGGAGATCCGTGCTGGAACGAGCGCGGAGCCGGGGGTCCCGTCTGCACCAAATGACGCGGATTTACGATGGAGGCAGATGGCGGCGCAGCTGGAGACGCTGAAAATCGTGCTCGCGCAATTGTGCGAGCTCGTCACGCCGAGGACGGCGTTGGGGAGAGCCGATGGAGGTCCGCAGGTCGCTGCCTTGCCTCCGCTGTCGGCGCCATTGGCCACGCGGCAAGAAGACGCCATCTTGGGCGTGGCAGGAGAAGAACGGCGGGAAGCCGCCATCTTGCGCTCTCCGCGGCGAGAGGCCGCCATCTTGAACACGTTGCGATGCGACGCCATTTTGAATATGCCGCCTGGTGACTCATCGGATGAGGACGGTGCAACAAGGAGTCGCAGTCGTCATCTCACGACCGTCAAAGAATTCTCCATCGGGGGCGATTGGAGTGCTTTCGCCTGAAGATTTCTGGCGGCGGTACGCTCAGCAAGGTGGACGGACGCTGAGGCATTGGAGGTTTTACCGACTCTTCTCGATGATGAGTCGGTGATATTCTTCCGCTCCATAAAGGCAGAGAAGAAGAAAACATTGAGGAGTTTTCGACGAGATGGCAGATGCATATGAGCCACCAGATGATGCTCATCGCCGGTTTGTTCAACGTCAGCGAGCACCCGAGGAGTCGCCGGTGGCATACAGGGGTGCGGTATTGGAGTTGGCCATGGCTGCATACCCGGAGACGGAGCCTGACCTGCTCGAACCTCTCATCTTGGGTAAGATGCTCGAGCTGTCCCGGGATTTGGGGATTCCTATGCCGGTGTGTGGCCACGAAAAGCTTACGTCCCGGGCGGCCGCTAAATGTCTGGATGCCCAGTTCAACCTGCGCCATTGGAAGCAAGTCACGGCGTGGACGGGGGGCCCATCGTCGAGGGAGGTGCCGCGGGTTGGGATCTCAAGAAGGCGGTGTACGTTTCTGACGGGGGGGGGCCCGCAGGAGCTGACAGCCGCCTCTGCTCAGTGGTCGGCCCGCAGTACGCCGGGGCCGCGATCTGCGCCACCGCCACGGGAGCGTCGGGACGGGGTGCCTGCGGCGCGGCGCAACAACATCGACTGCTTCCGCTGCGGCCGTAAAGGCCATTATGCCAGGGACTGCTGGGCCCGCGTCCCGGGTCCGCCCCAGCAGGAGGCCTCGTCAGCGGACGTGCCACGGAAGGATCCTCCAGGACAGGCAAGTCGGTGCGCACCAGACACCCGGCAAGGCTTGACACCTCACTCATCACCGTTGTCGTGCGATCCGGGTGTTGTTAATAACGGGGGGAGGCCATCGACTGGGCCACGTCACTCGGTAACGCAGTGGCATAAATTGGCACGGCGGGTCGTCGCGGCCGCTACTGGTTCGTCCACTGTACCTGGTTCTATACAAGGGGTGGACGTACGTGTGTTAGTGGATTCAGGGGTGTCCGCGACCATTATATCGGATGTCATTTTCCATCTGTTGAACATCCCACCTGAGGCCGTGCGTCCGGTTTACGATTCCTGCGTTGCTGCTAACGGGGGTAGCATGGGCATTGTGGGCCAGGTGGACGTTACAATATCTATCGGGGGAGTGTCGGCCTCGGGAATTGTGTTAATTTCGAGGTCCCTCGCGGTTCCTTGCTTGTTGGGAACTGACTTCCTGGCCAAGATGCCCATTCTAATTCGAATTAATCAAAACTGCATTGAATTACCGGGTGGGCGAAAAATTACATTTCTACCGTCGCCCTGGGGGCGACCTGCCCCGGTCGCTCAGGTGCAGGCGCTGTCCGAGGTATCTGTTGATATTCCACCTGGCTCACAGATGCTTATCCCCTTGCGATATCGGAAGCCTGTACCTGGTCGTCAGGGGGCAATTGGGATTTTGCTGTCGCCCTCCGCCACTATAACGGGCGGAGCGGCGCTCGTTGGGGCGCAAACTATTATCCGGCCTGACCAGCAGCCGTTTCTGCAGGTGCTTAATGCAAGTACCGAAAATGTGTGTGTGCCGGCTGGTACGGTTGTGGCACATGCCACTACGGTGTTTACGGCACAAGATAATCTGGGCAGCCAGGACGTGTTTGGTGGTGTTTCAGGTCCTGGTGCCGCTGATGATCGCTGGATCGCCGAATTGTGTGGGGAAAATTCTTCCCTTTCCGGTGAACAACGTTGTGCGCTTCGTAAATTATTGTTCAGTTATTCTGATGTGTTTAGCTCCGACGATTTGGACTTGGGACGCACCTCGTTGCTTTACCATCATATTGACACAGGGGACGCTGCCCCTATTCGGTTGAACTCGCATCGGATGAGTCCGGCGGAGCGAGATCAGGTTCGAGGGGCAGTGGATGACATGTTGGCTGCGGACATAATATCTCCATCTAACAGCCCATGGGGCGCGCCTGTTGTTTTGGTTAAAAAGAAGGATGGCAAATTGCGATTTTGTGTCGACTTTCGGAAATTGAATAAAGTGTCTGTGGCAGATGCGTACCCCCTGCCGCGTATGGACGACTCCCTCGATGTCTTGTCGGGGGCGAAGTTATTTTCAACGCTTGATCTCTCTTCGGGATTCTGGCAGCTTCCCCTTGACGAGCCCTCGCGGGAGAAGACTGCTTTCCGTACACCGCAGGGGTTATTCCAATTTAATTGTCTTCCGATGGGGCTGAATGCTGCCCCTGCCACATTTCAAAGGTTGATGGAGTTGGTGTTAACGGGGTTGCAGTGGGAGACATGTCTGATATATTTAGATTATATTATCGTCTTCAGCCACACATTTGATGAGCATTTACTGCGGTTGGAGGCGGTGTTCGCCAGGATGCGTTCCGCAAATTTGAAATTTAAGCCTAAGAAATGTCACCTACTGCAACGGTCCGTGCGCTATTTGGGGCATATCGTAAGTGTGGACGGGGTGGCCACGGATCCGGACAAGACAGCATGCGTCCGTGACTGGCCAACCCCGGCCACGGTGGGGGATGTACGTCGCTTTTTGGGGTTTGCCTCATACTATCGGAGGTTTGTTCCGGATTTCGCGATGATCGCGAGGCCCTTGCACCTCCTTACGGGTAAAGGAAGGAAATTTGCTTGGGGACCGCCGGAAGAGGCGGCGTTTCAGGGCCTGCGCGATTGACTGGCTACGGCACCGACGTTAGATTATCCTGATTTCGATCACCCCTTCATTCTGGATACGGATGCGAGTGACACGGGCATTGGGGCCGTGTTGTCTCAATCAAAAGGTGGTGTGGAACGCGTGGTGGCGTATGGTAGCCGGGTTTTGTCTCCTGCAGAAACTCGCTACTGCGTCACACGCAGGGAACTTTTGGCTATTGTTTTCTTTCTCCGCCAATTTCGACCGTATCTCTACGGTCGTTCGTTTATTGTTCGCACGGATCATGCGGCCTTGCAGTATGCTCTTAAGATGGACCAACCATCCGGCCAGTTGGCGCGGTGGTTGGACACGCTGCAATAATTTTCCTTCCAAATTCACCATCGGAAGGGGGTGCGTCACGCGAATGCGGACGCGCTTTCTAGGTTGCCGCAGCGATCCCCTTGCGCGTGCGCGTCGGGGACGCATAGATGTGCGCCGATTCAGCAACCCCCTCAGCCTGTTGCGTTGGCGGTCGACGTGCCTGAAGCTCCAAAGCAGCCGGGACCGGCTGATGGGATTCTGAATTTTCCAAGGGCTGTGTGGATTCGGGAACAAATGTTGGATGGTTCATTGGTCTCGTTACGGAATCGGACTGCGAAGAAGAGTGGGGGACTGGGTACGGGGGGTATGCCAGAAACCGCTCTCCGCGATGGTCTGCTGATGTGGAGGGAAGGGTTACAGGAACGCTGGCGTCTGGTTGTACCGGCATCCTTGCGGTACGAGTTGATTAGGACTCTGCATGGGGACACGCTTTTACATCTGGGGGTGCAGAAGACCCTATTGACGCTGCAGCGAGACTATTTTTGGCACGGCATGACAACGGATGTCGTCGGTCACGTTCGCGCGTGTCCCGATTGTGCCCGGCGAAAACCACCTAAACAACCATATGTGCCGCCCATACAGTCTATTCAGGTGTCTAGAGTTAACGAATTGGTGGCGTTGGACATTTTGGGACCCTTCCCGCCATCCGCTAAGGGAAATAAATACTTGCTAGTTGGGGTGGAGTACCTCTCCCGCTGGCCGATGGCCTGGCCTTTGCCTGACCAGTCAGCGGCGTCTATCACAGACGCCTTTCTATTCGGGTACGTTATGGACAAGGAGGCGCCGGAGAGGCTCCTCACAGACCAAGGCCGTAATTTTTCTTCTAAATTGTTGGGGGAGGTGTGCGCGGCTCTTGGAACTAAAAAGATACGGACATCTCCCTACCATCCGCAAACGGATGGTATGGTCGAACGGCTGAATCGGACATTGTCCGCAATGTTGCGTCACACCGTGAGTGAAAAACAATCGGATTGGGATTTGCATATCCCTGGGGTACTTTCGGCATACCGAATGACGCCGCATGCGGTTACAGGATATTCGCCGTTTTTCCTTATGTACGGTCGCGAGAACGTGCCGCCAATGGATGTGCAGTTGGGAACTGGAGTGAGGGGACCTGCTAAGCCTCTTCCTGATTACATTCGGGATACCGTTCGCCGGGTTACTGAGGCACGGGAGGGGGCCCGCATGGCTACTGCCAAAGCCCAGGCCCAAAACGAGCGGTGTGCTCGACGCTCGAAGGGGGAGTGCCCCTGGAAGGTGGGGGACATGGCCTGGCTCCATTGCCCGCAGGTGCGGCCATGTACCTCTCCTAAATTACACAAACCATGGCAAGGGCCGGTCCGGCTCATCGAGGTTCCCAACCCACAGTCTGCGCGTGTTCGGTTTGGATCTCGGCGTTGGTTCGTTCACACGTCGCGCATGAAACCATATGTGGCCCCTCGAGACGATGCGTCATCTCCCGATGTTGCCTTGCCGGGGTCTGTGGCTGCCGACTCATCCTTGCCTGTGCCTGTTGACCTTGCAAGAGCGCCTGTCGTGCCTTTTACAGACAAGCCGGCCGTGACATTGCTGGAGACAGGAGACTCTGCTCGGGGTGTGCCTACCACGGCTGCGGGGACTCCGAGCCCCGCCGCCCTTCCGACCCCGTCGCAGAGACGATCGCGACGCACCCCCAACGCTGGTCCTTCAGGGACACGGGACCGGGACGTTGACGGGCCTCCAATAGCGACAGGAGGACTTCATCCTGTCGCTCCTAAAACCCCGTCACGTTCCCGGTCTGCAGGAGGGCCGCCGCCCGTCCGGGACGAACCGGCGACCCGAACGCGCTCAAAGTCCCTTACATTTCGTTGAATTTTACTATTGTGTTTGTTGTTGTTGTTATATTTATTGTATGCTTCTTTGTCCTTGAATGTGTCATGGTTGTGTTCGCTCGCATTACTTGTCTCGTTATTGTTCAGCCGAGGTCGGCTGGATTTTCTCTACGGGAGAGGGTGGTGTAATGCGGGCGTAAACGGCTTCGCGGATATGACGTCATGGGGGGGAGGAGTTAGGTCACGCGTGAGAGAGGAGTGAGGTCTTAAGGGAGAGATACCGGAAGAGACGGGAGTGTGTGGGAGATAGAGTTAGAGTGAGGCCACGCAGGGCGGAGGTCGAGGAGTGGCGAGATCGCCACACACACACGGAGAGTAAGACTTGGCACCGTCGGCCAGCGGTGACCAAGCGCGGAGGAACGACGGGCAGCGGTGGAGCTGCAGTGAGGGCAGCGGTGGAGCTGCAGTGAGAGGAGCCGGAGGACTGCACAGGGGATCTGCAGCGGAGCTGCAAAGGTGTGGAGGCTACGGGAGCGAGGGCAGCTGTGGAGCTGCCAAGGGGAGAGCTCCGAGCGAGGGCCGTGTGGGACAAGAGTAAGAACCCGAATAAAGGACAACGGAGACAGACCCAGGATCGAGTCCTTTATTATATAATGAATTTGTTATAATGAATCGTGTCACCTTATGTGTAGAGGTATTACGTAGAGGGGTGTAGCAAGCCGTTACATTGGGGTGTCTACATCAACGTCCGCATACAGCCCCGCCCCTCGGGGGGCAGGTGGGTATATAAGGCGGTGCGCGAGAGAGCTCGAGGCAGTCGTTGGAGCAGAAGAACCAGTGAAGACTGAAGACCAGCTAGCTAGCCCTGGTACTACCCTGACTCGCTGCTCTTATAAGAGCCGAGCAGGGCAAGCCAGGGGCGACCTCAGAGCAGCGAGGTCTGTGTCCTTGTGAGGGCCAGGCTCGTGTGGCTGAGGGTCGGACCTGAGCCGAAGCTGGGCCAGGTCAGTTAGCCTCTACTAGGATGGTCTGGGTTAGAGGAGTGTAGGAGCTAACGGGGAAACGTTAGCCGAGGGACACTGCCTCGGATAGACCAGGTGAAGGGGCCGTTACCCCTTCCTGTGTTAGGGTGCGCTACGTACTGTATAGTACCCATTTATTAATAAATACGTGTTGCATTCGTCAAACGTCTCCTGCGCTACTTACGCCGTTACATATGTATGCATTTGTGAGTCCACATATGACACAGGTGTAATGCGCTTGACCTTTGTCTTTTGTTTCAGATGTCCGAGAGCAACTCGGCTGTGAGTCATGGTGCTGGAAGAATTTCCTTTACCATCGATGGCACTTTACTAGCACCCATCTTAACCCCACCTCAATCCGATAGAGTTACTAGAGGGAAAAAACTAATCTCTTGTGACGTTTGTGGGAGAAAATTCCAACTGGCATGGTGCCTAGAATCCCACGTGAAAACGCACAAGGAGACCCATGACCAATGGTGTGGCATATGCGGACGAAGATTTGATCAGCCAGCAACTCGGCTGTGAGTCATGGTGCTGGAAGAATTTCCTTTACCATCGATGCCACTTCACCAGCAACTGTCTCGACCCTACCTCACTCCGATAGTCACTAGAGTGAGAAAACTAATCTCTTGCGACGTCTGCAGGAAAACATTCCAACTGGCATGGTGCCTAGAGTCCCACATGAGAATGCACAAGACTGGTGGTCAAAGCTGCAACATCTGCGATCAAAGCTTTGATCAGCCCGACAAACTCAGAAGGCATATGGAGACCCACGGAAAGAACTCCGTGTCAAGGGGCGCACGTGGCATAGTGAATGACGACAATTTTGCCAATGCGGTGTTGACGATGTGTGAGCGCGACTCAGCTGCGAGTCATGGTGCTGGGAGAATTGCCTTTGCCATGGATGGCAACAGCAGCAGCTTGTCGAGTCCTGGTGGTGAGGAGGCAGAGTTGCAGACAATGGCACTTTCTGCAAAGGGCGCACCTGCATGCAACGAAGTTATTGCTATCACAGCAACCGGGCATGGAACGAAGGCGCACGCTGGGAAATGCCATGCCTCACCAGCGCCCGTCTCGACTCCACCTCACTCCGATAGTCACTAGAGAAAACAAATCTCTTGCCAAGTCTGTGGGAAAGCATTTCAACTGCCATCAAGCCTAAAGTCCCACATGAGAACGCACCATTAACACAACTGACATGCTTGCATCCGGGGATGGAATTCCTTTCCAGCTCAGACCCCACCTGCTTGCCCTTCACCACATATTAACCTCTTGTTGTAACAGCTCTCTCGCTGGTTCAGCAGTTCTACTGCTGGATTATTTTTCCGCCTGAGGACGACTGCTTGTGTTGCAATCGAAATGTCGTGATACAGTAATCCCTCGCCACTTCGCGGCCTCAGTGCATCGCGGATTTTTCTAACTGATTTAAAGGCCTCATTATACCTGTGCAGTGACACCATCATCATCATCATTCATCATCACATTCATCGAACTGCACAGGTCTGTCATTGTCGTCATTGTCATCGTCGTCATTACTGGAGTCAAGTCTCAAGATACTACTGTCATTGGTGAGTGTAGAACACCATAATACGTATCGTATGAGAGAGAAAGAGAGTGAATGTATAATATTAAGGTTTTATAATTAAATAGATTTAAGTAAAATATATATATAAAGTATAAAAATACATATTTTAAACATTCTGGTACCCACACACACATATACGGAAATTCCTAGGGGGCCAATCCTACTTTCCGGATTTTCACCTATCGCGAGGGGTTCCGGTCCCCATTAACCGCGATAAACGAGGGATCACTGTATATTATTTTTTATTTTATTTTTCTACCTACGTGACTTTACCGAAAGAACCAAAAGGTACTAATTTGAGTGGATAAGGAGTAAAATAGATAGGATCTGCACTATTGAGGAGTTCTGTTATAATGAATCTGTTATAATGAATCGTGTCACCTTATGTGTAGAGGTATTACGTAGAGGGGTGTAGCAAGCCGTTACGTTGGGGTGTCTACATCAACGTCCGCATACAGCCCCGCCCCTCGGGGGGCAGTTGGGTATATAAGGAGGTGCGCGAGAGAGCTCGAAGCAGTCGTTGGAGCAGAAGAACCAGTGAAGACTGAAGACCAGCTAGCTAGCCCTGGGACTACCCTGACTCGCTGCTCTTATAAGAGCCGAGCAGGGCAAGCCAGGGGCGACCTCAGAGCAGCGAGGTCTGTGTCCTTGTGAGGGCCAGGCTCGTGTGGCTGAGGGTCGGACCTGAGCCGAAGCTGGGCCAGGTCAGTTAGCCTCTACTAGGATGGTCTGGGTTAGAGGAGTGTAGGAGCTAACGGGGAAACGTTAGCCGAGGGACACTGCCTCGGATAGACCGGGTGAAGGGGCCGTTACCCCTTCCTGTGTTAGGGTGCGCTACGTACTGTATAGTACCCATATATTAATAAATACGTGTTGCATTCGTCAAACGTCTCCTGCGCTACTTACGCCGTTACATATGTATGCATTTGTGAGTCCACATATGACACAGGTGTAATGCGCTTGACCTTTGTCTTTTGTTTCAGATGTCCGAGAACAACTCGGCTGTGAGTCATGGTGCTGGAAGAATTTCCTTTACCATCGATGGCACTTCACCAGCAACCGTCTCGACCCCATCTCACTCCCATAGTCACTAGAGTGAGAAAACGAATCTCTTGCGACGTCTGCAGGAAAACATTCCAACTGGCATGGTGCCTAGAGTCCCACATGAGAATGCACAAGACTGTTGGTCAAAGCTGCAACATCTGCGATCAAAGCTTTGATCAGCCCGACAAACTCAGAAGGCATATGGAGACCCACGGAAAGAACTCCGTGTCAAGGGGCGCACGTGGCATAGTGAATGACGACAATTTTGCCAATGCGGTGTTGAAGATGTGTGAGAGCGACTCGGCTGCGAGTCATGGTGCTGGGAGAATTGCCTTTGCCATGGATCGCACCAGCAGCAGCTTGTCGAGTCCTGGTGGTGAGGAGGCAGAGTTGCAGACAATGGCACCTTCTGCAAAGGGCACACCTGCGTGCAACGAAGTTATTGCTATCACAGCAACCGCGCATGGAACGAAGGCGCATGCTGGGAAATGCCACGCCTCACCAGCGCCTGTCTCGACTCCACCTCACTCCGATAGTCACTAGAGTGAGAAAACAAATCTCTTGCCAAGTCTGTGGGAAAGCATTTCAACTGCCATCATGCCTCGAGTCCCACATGAGAACGCACCATTAACACAACTGACATGCTTGCATCCGGGGATGGAATTCCTTTCCAGCTGAGATCCCACCTGCTTGCCCTTCGCCACATATTAACCTCTTGTTGTAACAGCTCTCTCGCTGGTTCAGCAGTTCTACTGCTGGATTATTTTTCCGCCTGAGGACGACTGCTTGTGTTGCAATCGAAATGTCGTGATACAGTAATCCCTCGCCACTTCGCGGCCTCAGTGCATCGCGGATTTTTCTAACTGATTTAAAAGCCTCATTATACCTGTGCAGTGACACCATCATCATCATTCATCATTACATTCATCGAACTGCGCAGGTCTGTCATCGTCGTCATTGTCATTGTCATCGTCGTCATTACTGGAGTCAAGTCTCAAGATACTACTGTCATTGGTGAGTGTAGAACACCATAATACGTATCGTATGAGAGAGAGAGTGAATGTATAATATTAAGTTTTCATAATGAAATAGATTTAAGTAAAATATAAATATAAAGTATAAATATACATATTTTAAACATTCTGGTACCCACACACACATATACGGAAATTCCTAGGGGGTCAATCCTACTTCGCGGATTTTCACCTATCGCAAGGGGTTCCAGTCCCCATTAACCGCGATAAACGAGGGATCACTGTATATTATCTTTAACTTTATTTTTCTACCTACGTGACTTTACCGAAAGGACCAAAAGGTACTTATTTGGGTGGATAAGGAGTAAAATAGATAGGATCTGCACTATTGAGGAGTTCTGTTATAATGAATCTGTTATAATGTATCGTGTCACCTTATGTGTAGAGGTATTACGTAGAGGGGTGTAGCAAGCCGTTACATTGGGGTGTCTACATCAACGTCCGCATACAGCCCCGCCCCTCGGGGGGGCAGTTGGGTATATAAGGCGGTGCGCGAGAGAGCTCGAGGCAGTCGTTGGAGCAGAAGAACCAGTGAAGACTGAAGACCAGCTAGCTAGCCCTGGGACTACCCTGACTCGCTGCTCTTATAAGAGCCGAGCAGGGCAAGCCAGGGGCGACCTCAGAGCAGCGAGGTCTGTGTCCTTGTGAGGGCCAGGCTCGTGTGGCTGAGGGTCGGACCTGAGCCGAAGCTGGGCCAGGTCAGTTATCCTCTACTAGAATGGTCTGGGTTAGAGGAGTGTAGGAGCTAACGGGGAAACGTTAGCCGAGGGACACTGCCTCGGATAGACCGGGTGAAGGGGCCGTTACCCCTTCCTGTGTTAAGGTGCGCTACGTACTGTATAGTACCCATTTATTAATAAATACGTGTTGCCTCCGTCAAACGTCTCCTGCGCTACTTACGCCGTTACATATGTATGCATTTGTGAGTCCACATATGACACAGGTGTAATGCGCTTGACCTTTGTCTTTTGTTTCAGATGTCCGAGAGCAACTCGGCTGTGAGTCATGGTGTTGGAAGAATTTCCTTTACCATCGATGGCGCTTCACCAGCACCCATCTTAACCCCACCTCAATCCGATAGAGTTACTAGAGGGAAAAAACTAATCTCTTGTGACGTTTGTGGGAAAAAATTCCAACTGGCATGGTGCCTAGAATCCCACGTGAAAACGCACAAGGAGACCCATGACCAATGGTGCGGCATATGCGGACGAAGATTTGATCAGCCAGCAACTCGGCTGTGAGTCATGGTGCTGGAAGAATTTCCTTTACCAACGATGGCACTTCACCAGCAACTGTCTCGACCCTACCTCACTCCGATAGAGCCACTAGAGTGAGAAAACGAATTCTCTTGCGACGTCTGCAGGAAAACATTCCAACTGGCATGGTGCCTAGAGTCCCACATGAGAATGCACAAGAATGGTGGTCAAAGCTGCAACATCTGCGATCAAAGCTTTGATCAGCCCGACAAACTCAGAAGGCATATGGAGACCCACGGAAAGAACTCCGCGTCAAGGGGCGCACGTGGAATAGTGAATGACGACAATTTTGCCAATGCGGTGTTGAAGGTGTGTGAGAGCGACCCGGCTGCGAGTCATGGTGCTGGGAGAATTGCCTTTGCCATGGATGGCAACAGCAGCAGCTTGTCGAGTCCTGGTGGTGAGGAGGCAGAGTTGCAGACAATGGCACTTTCTGCAAAGGGCGCACCTGCATGCAACGAAGTTATTGCTATCACAGCAACCGCGCATGGAACGAAGGCGCACGCTGGGAAATGCCACGCCTCACCAGCGCCCGTCTCGACTCCACCTCACTCCGATAGTCACTAGAGTGAGAAAACAAATCTCTTGCCAAGTCTGTGGGAAAGCATTTCAACTGCCATCATGCCTAGAGTCCCACATGAGAACGCACAAGGAGACCCCTGACCAATGGTGTGGCATCTGCGGACGAAACTTTGATCAGCCAGGCAAATTCAGAAGGCATATGGAAACCCACAAAAGGGACTATTGAATATGTCTTTGCTGTTCTATTACCGAATGCTATGTTGGGCAAACAGGACGAATGATCAGCACGAGACTAAAAGAACACCAAAGAAATCTGAAATATGGTCGTAGGGTAGTTGCAGTTCTTTAGCGTCAATATGCTAAATTCCTGTTGATATGTAAACTCCTTTGTCAAGGCACTCTGCTCCTCCCACCTAGCTTAAAATATGCTGCCAAGCTTAGCAGTGTTCATTAGGAAGCTGTTTTTCCGACAGCTCTGTTCTTCACCTGAGGACGGCTGCTTGTGTTGTGGCCGAAACGTCGTGATAATTTTATTTTATTACGTAAATGTTTTTATTATTTTATTATTTCCCTTCTATGTGACTTTACCGAAAGAACCCTGCAGTCACAAAAGCTTTAAATCGAAATTGATTATTGTAATCGTTTGGATAGCTACTGACTTCGTGCTGCATGGAAGTGAATCATGAAATTACCGTTGGTACAGTAATACCTCGGTTCACGAACGCTTCTGTTCACGAACAACTCGGTTCACGAACAGAAAAGTTCATAAAAATATGCTCCGGTTCACGAACTCTGCTTCGGTTCACGAACAGGAGCCGCGGCCATTTTAATGCTATTTCCAGGCTGTCACATGGTCGTGACTTCCTGTAGGAAGATCTTGGAGAGAAGAAGAGACACAGAAAGAAGTACTGTGAGTACTGTGAAGACACTTTCAGTGACTTTTTGCTTTTTGGTGTGCTTTTTAGCACATACAGTACTGTACCGTACTACTGTACTGTACAATACTGTACTTACTGTATTGTACAGTTCATCCGTTTGAGTGCTTACTGAAGTCATCTCAAGCAAGGTTAGTGTTCTCTCTTTATACATTACTATACTGTACAGTACTAATGTGTATTGTAATTTGTTTCATATTTTTGTGCTCCAAAAACCAAAAAAAAAGGTCAGAACGGATTAACCGGATTTACATTGAACCCTATGGGAAAATGTGCCTCGGTTCACGACCAATTCGGTTCGCGACCAGAGTCAGTTCACGAATTAAGTTCGTGAACCGAGGTATCACTGTACAGCTATTTTAGTACAATGGACACTAAGTGTAGTGTTGTAGAACGAAACGTCGTACTCCAATTGTAAATGTTGTGGCTTGGCTCTCCAACACACCGGTGTGCTGTACTAGTGACGAATTGGCATGTTTGTTTACGTGACAAACCTTACTAACTGGCTGTTAGGTGGTGGCAGGTTTAACGACACAATTATATATTTACGCGATCCAACACAAAAAACCTGTATTATGGATATTGGTTGCGAAAGCCTACGTGTTAAACTGCCATGTATTTTTACGTCTATTGCTGTATTTTCTTACGTACAATATATTTAATAAACCGTCCTAATTAATTAATATTTTTGTTCATAGTTATATAATTGTTGCGAGTGCGGTGTGGTCGGTGGATATTGTTCAGTAGATCAAACCGAGACAAATATTTTTGCAGCAGCTGTGGCTGCACATTGCAACATCACATTCCGAATGGTGTAGAACGCATCGCCCATAATCTGCATCTGTGTGCAAACACCAGGTATGGTTGGTAATAAACACGTTTGGTTTTAAATGAACAGAACTCGAGCTTCAGCCATATTGTTCATTATAGACCCCACTTTGTAAGCATTAATCACGCAAACCTTGCGCCTGATTAATTTGAGTCGCTGTGCTCATGAGCAACAGGGCGTTTGTGGCGAGGTGTTAATGTACCACTGATTAGCACGGTTGGCTACGTACACTGCGAAATAAGTTCAACACATATTCTTTGGGTCTTTTGGAAAAGTCACGTAGTTGAAATAAAATAATAATAAAAAAATGAAAATAAAGTGAAAAAAATTAACCCGTAAAAGCAAAGTTTTTCACTATAAATCCTTTATATGCGTGGCGGCTAGAGTCCTCTCGTCCTCTGGCTTGAGATGGCTGCCACCTATGGGTCAGAAGATTGCCTGCCACCATTAAGCAATTGGTAATTAAATATAATTTTTTTTCCTAAAAAGTGTAAAGTTATGGAAAAAAATTTTCATGAAAATAAATTGTCACGCACAACGAGTCTGTGTGCAAAATGTCAGCTTGATTGGATCACGGGAAGTGGGTTAAAAAACGACCGAAAGATTTGCACGGTCGTAAGCGCGCAAGCAAGCAAGCAAGTGAACTTAATATAAAGGATTTAAAAATACGTTTCGATCGCAACACAAGCAATCGTCATCAGGAGAAAAATGATGACGATTGCATGTTTTGCGATCGAAACGTGGTGATATTTTTTTAAATTATTTTGTATTCACTTTATTTTTAGTATTTTATTGTTCTATCTACGTGACTTTACCGAAAGACCTAAAGAATAGGAATTCCTGCAGTCACGAAAGCTCTAAGTCAAGATTCAAGTTCAACACACATTCATACATTTTGGAAAGCGAGTATCCCAGCACGTACAATGCACTGGACCGCATGTTCGTGTTAAGTGAGTCAGGGGCTTTGTCACTGCCTACCCCATGATATAAATAATCTCAGGAAATTAAATTGCAAGTGTGCAATCTCCATTCCGGTGGGCATCGAGGATGAGTCATACCGTGGCTTGCCAGGAGGCAGTGGAACACAACTGTGGAATCCTTTCCATCTGCACGGGATTGAACGTTGCCCCCATGCTCACATTCGTACGTTTTCTGCGAGTGTACTGGTTTCCCCCCACATGTAAACACTCAGTAAGTGGCTGCAAATATCGGAATGTAAAGAGAACCGCAGAGCTTAGGCGATTGTTGGTAGTGCCGGCTCACCGCCTGGCTGCTGTCTCCCCGCTCGTCTGTGGGAGACATATCGAGGTACTGAATTAGATTTATATTCTCTACATAACATGTTTCCTATCTATACAAACACTCACCTCGTGGAGTACAGCAAGTGATATTCCACGAAATAAAAAAGAAACGTACATGACAATAACAGAAGCCAATGGGTACAGCTGTTTATACACGTACACACATATACACGATTCCTACCGATGGTTGGAACGATTCACTACTGCCGGAGAGTCAAGGAATTGTCATGATTCAGGATCATGAATGCAAACTGTCCACGTTCTCAAACCTGAGTACGATTTAAAAGGTCATAGAACGCCTTTGTCGGAAGCAATTACTTCCCCATGTCACTGCGATGGGCAGATTCATGCCGTTGCAGTCGGCTTACCGTAAGTTCCACAGCACTTACATGGCTCTATTAAAGACAACAGATGACCTCTACAAGATCATGGTAGACCGGTGCGCCACAGCGTTGGTTGACCTCGAACTCTCAGCCGCCTTCGACACCATCGGCCATGAGATACTCATCAGGCGGCGAAGGTCAATGTCCGGTGTATCGGGTACGGCACTGGGTTTCACCCGACTTCTAGTTCAGTCCCATATTTGAACTGGATGTACTGAATATGCTCGCATCAATGAAGACATTGTCATCCATGGGAGAAGACGAGCTACCTGCGTTTGCACTTGTGGCTGTGTCAGATCTCATCTATGCACTCCCCACACACATTGTCAACCTCTCAACTCACTGAAGGTACATTTCCACATGAGTTGAAATTTACTCGTTTTGCCCAGAATATAAAAAATGGCTCCAAAGAAGATCATAATAATTAAAGACCAATCTCTATTCTTTAATCAGTTATGAAAAGTATTAGAAAAAATAAAAAAAACTCACAATCTCCTTGCACAGTAAATAGTCTGGTTTTATGAGCATTGGTTTTCCCCTTTTTTTCTGGCAACAAAACAGGTGTTAAGATATTAAAACACCAAACTGAAACCTTTTAAAAGGAATTCTATTCTTGTGCATGAGGGCAACATGTTCAGGAGCCACATGCCAATGTCCGAGGTCTGCTGGTCACGACGAGAGGGCTTCAGGAGAAACCTCGTGTAGGTTTACTATTTCTACCCCGTTGAAGGAGCACAGACGACAGTGGTTTACGATGTCGTGCATCGCTTGGGTTACATGGTCACAATCGCACTGTGGCTTGACTTTCATTTTAAATTGCGTCGTTTCATGTTGTACGATCTGTTCTGGATGACCACAGTCAAATACTGGAGAGTTTTACATTTTCCATTTGTGCATCAGGTATCCGCATCTGCCATGGTTTGTGCGGATGCAGTTTTGGGTAGACCATGAGCTTCGTGGAATATCAAACCCAGTAATCTTCTGCGTTGGGTTTTTCACAAGGTGTTTGTCAGTTCTTTTGAACTTACACTGAGAATGTCGACTGTCTGCAGTGGAAATGTGCAACGATTAAAATAAAAAGGCTTACAGTTTTTAAAATGTTGATTCTTACACGTGTAATGCAATACATGAATTGTCAGCTTAATAATAAATATTAATCGACTTAACCGATGTATCGCGCTGTTACTACTAACTAGCACAACTCTTTATTACGATCACAGCATGTACAAAGTAACATTTTAAATCAAAATATATTTCCTGAAGTAATGATGGGATGGTTTATTCAAACTGTGTGCAATATCAAGCAACTTCGGAATCATTTCTGAAGCACTGCTGCAATGTTTGGTGCATTGCGATACTAACGCGGCGATCCGAGTTGGATTCCTAGCCATGGCTAACGTCAGTGGTGACTGATATCTGAACCAGTCCTGAGCCTAATCCCCGCCCCCTTCACCAAGCGTGGTGAAGTTTGGTGCAACAACCCCCATGACCAAAGCAACGTGGCAAGACCTTCATCAGGCAGTGGACTGCCAGAGGGTGTTACACACACAATCTTCAGTTTGGCTCCCCGATCACTTGCTTTGAGCATTGAATTATTAAGTTCCATTCCCAATGGCATATTGGTGATGCTCACTGACCCTTTGATGTGAAAAATTAAAGAACCCCAAGTGTCTGTCGCCAACTCCCAACAATTTTGAGGAGCGACCCGTGGCGGTCAGGTAGATCACGAGGTGACCAGAGGGGTGAGGAGGGGGGCACTTAGGAGGGGCTGCAAAACCTCGATTCGCGAGCACACAGCGCCGTCTCGTACAATACAGCGCACCGATGGGCACCGCCGCTGCCGCCACCGGGCTTGGCTTTCTGCACCAGTTTCATAAAGGTTGGTCACGGGGTTGTGAAAAGGTTGCAGCAGGAACGCATGAGTGCTGCCCCACAACACAGTCCACAGCCAGCAGCTGCAAAGCAGACAGCAAACATCAGAGACCTGGAACCCTCTCTCTTTCGTTTGGAGGCGGCCGAGTTGCTAGCAGCCCTTTTCCACTGGCGCATCCGATTTGTGTCAGCGCGAAGGCCCCCCACGGAACGGGTGGTTTTCCATTGGATATTTGTCGTGACGATATAAAATCAAACTGTAATACGCCGCCCTTACAAGACTTCTCAAAATGGTCTAGGGGCCAAACAGGGGCAGATGTGATGCTAATAATAAAGTGTCCATTGCGTACGACGTGAACAGCGTTAATGTGACTGCACGAATTTATGGAAACATGGCCGAGTGGTAGTTCTCGGTTCAAGCCCAGCATACACCCTGGTTAATTAGCCAGTTTATTCACCATAAACAAAGTGGTCTGTTTCACAATGTAGGAAAATCGAACATCGCTCCCTACTGGCAGACATGTCCATTCACAGGCCGCTAGTGCACGCACCACGTGTGAAACAGGAACAGCTGCCATTGGGGAGGCGAGACAGCCGCAGGGCAATGGAATGGTTGAGATGAAATGTTTCTGTACGGCGCTTTGAGTTGCCGAGTTTATTTCAGCGAGCGCCCTATATCTACAAATCCTTATCCCCATCTCCGAGCCGCCCCGGTGGCCCCTGCAGTGGCCCACGTCTCACCGCTGCGGGGTCGAAGCTGCCGCACTGGCGGATGAACTCCATCAGCTCGTCGCGCTTGGGGCAGAAGCTTCCCGCCGTGGCTCCAAATCCACCCAGGGCAGAGATCACAACCCCAGTCTCCTCCAACAGCTGCCACAGACACAACAAATCAACATCGGTTGGTTGACACCGAGGCGATCGCAAGGCAAACACCGGCTTAAAACTGAAAGATATGCATGGAGCTGCTTCTCACAATGCAGTACACGAAAACTAATAATATATTAGAGATTTAAGTTTGCATATTAAAACAAAATTCATTCTCAAATTTTTTTCTTCCAAATGTGCTATCGGCGTTTTGTCAAGAGACAAATAATCCATTCGTAAATCTCGCATAGCCATGCAGCCCGTGTGTCATTTAAATGCTGTTGGTGGCCTTTTATCTTTTACACAACAGGAGCCAACGCTTTCACATTAGCTGTGCTATGAGATTGTGCGGCGCACGAGAGTCTAGCTGAAATTGTCATTCTCAGAGCTGGAAATAAGAAAATGAAGTGCAAAACGCAAGTTTAATAAGATTGATGTTTTGTGCAGTCACTGCTGACAGGGCTAGGACGATCAACTTGCTAGACTTGAAAACTCGGTTTAATCCCAAGCGGTCAAAATCCAGATTCAAGTCCAGAACCTCATTATTAACAACGCACCGCTTTGATCTCTGAGGCACCCGGCCACTTTGCATATATAGTGTTATGAACATTTTTTCCTTAATGTCACTTTTGTACACTCACTTTTGCAAATTCACGTACATTTTTTAAGAGTGACAAGAGAAAACCCATGTATCTTACGTGATAATTTGTTGTGCTCTGCATTAGCAGTGATTACACAAATAACGCTCTAACGTATTTGAGTTATCGACAACTGAGTTTTAAGTTCATAATAATAAACTAATATTATTGCGCACAATTTCGGAAGTGAACTTAAGTTTGCGCGCCACTCAGAGGCGGGAAGTACACTCAAACCTTGCACGGGCAGTGTCGCACACCTACTTGCTGTACTGTCTCTTAACAGCTGGAGGCGAGTGGGCTCACACATGTCACGTACGCACCTGGAGGATGTCCAAGAAGGAGCCGAGGCCCAGGCTGGGGAGGTCGCACGAGTCAAAGTGCTCGGCAAGCTGCTTCTCCACGCGTGACAGCGCGGGCAGGCCCAGGAGCTCTGCCATCTTACTTGCGTGGCTCAGCAGACGGACCAGCTGCTCGGCTACCGCCTCTGCGAAGGAGAGGAGCAATGCCATTGTAGAGAGGACAACAATGTTGTAACTCGCTCCAATAGGCTCGACAATTGCAACTCTCTCTCCGCCCCCCCACCCCCACGTCTCATCTACAACTCGCCGATACGTTTCATCGCCAGATTCCAGAAGACTAAAAAAAACAAGTTTAACACGAAGGCCTTCGCGACCAATATTAGCCGCAATAGAGATTTTTGGATTAGGCCGAATAAGTAGTGCATATTTACGCATATTATTGAGTGCATATTTACATGATCTAACCAAAAAATATTGATTATGGACTCAAAAAAACGCTGGCAGACTTCTCACTCACACCCGTATGCAAAACGATATCGCCCTAATATTCCAATTGTTCAACTATCCCCCGAACCAGTCCAGAATCAATTTCAAGTTCACACTCAGCATTCTGAAGGTCCTCCGTGGTCTGACCCCTCATGTACAATACAACAAACTACGTTTTATTCAGATTGTGCTTTCGATATCGTGTCATGAGACGGAGGATCCACTAGGATCTCTCACAGAGCAGCGGAACCCGTCGTATTGGAGAATGGCCCACAGAAGAGAACATCACAAAGCTACCTCTGACATCGCTTCTAGTGACCTCTGGTCCACACAATAAAGGGAAGCACATTTCATCCCACTCTGAACATAAGAGTAATGTCCGTCGCATGAAAGTTGAGCCGATATTGGACCTGGTCAAATTAGCAGGAAAGTTTGATCACCAAACACGTGCATCAATCGGTTGAACGTTAGTTTTTGGCATAGAGATCCGCAGAAAATAAATAAATATTTTTGGATCATCCGCAGCCATCCTCCCCGTCATTAGCGCGGATAATCGAGAGTCTACTGTAAATGCAAATTTGTTACCTTACTCTCCAGAGGACACGGTGGTCTGGTGTCGGGAGTGCTGATGTTGCCGAGAAACGCGGCCGGTTTCTCCTTGACCACGAGGTCACGGGGAGTCTCGAGCGAGCCACAGCACAGAGCCAACTGAAAGAGCTACCGGGCCAGCGTGTCCCCTTTCACCTGCCCCAGGAAGTCCTGCACACACTGTCGGTGGAGACAACAAAGGAGCCAAACCACGTGCAGCCATTTCGCACTCTTAGGACAAATAGAGGGTGATGCATGCACAGATGTCCGACCGATTTCAATGCCCACTCTTACTTTTGTCTCAACGTGACTGAATTTTGTAAAAGCGATGACCCTAAATTGTATAGAGGAGTGTTAATTCAGTGGTAGAGCAAGTCTTTTGATACTGGTGGAAGTATCCACAGACTTGAAACGTATGGCGATTATCACTCATTCAATAATTCCGAGGACAAATGTATTGTGGAAAATCTTTGACAAATCTAAGCAGATGCATGAATTTTCTCGCACGGTAATTTTGTTGCATTAAGTCCAGACGCCATGGCCCCCACCTTCTTCAGCTTATTCACAAAGATGTCCTCGGCGTTCTGGAAGACCTGCAGCACCATCTCGGCCGCCGGCTGTGTCGTGAACTGTCGGCGAAGATCGGCGCTCGTCCCTGGCAAGGGGAACGACTCCAACAAGTGTTTCTTGATCTTGTGTAGCCGGCCCTCCACCTCTTGCTTGATGTCGCACTCGATGCGAACCAGATAACGGTCCAACGCCTCCCACTCGCCTTTCTGGGCCTTGCCGATCACCTCAACAAGCAAAGCAAAGTGAGCAACCGTGGTGGCCACAGGTGCAGCACAATGCTGTAGTTGCGATGATGGAACACGTGATGGACGAGTGGTTCAACGGCGAATGCACGGTGTGCTGGCAATGCACAATTGCAATCGAGAGATGGGATTGGTGGATCATCCTAGCAGCTGTGGCTTTTGGCGAGCCATCTAACAAAGACAGTCACCGCATCACTCGCTTCTGCGGCCAACTGGAATGCTCTTCCTTCCGATATTAGGAAGCCACTTTTAAATAGAGATTGAACACGAATTTCTTTAGAACTGCTTTTTGTGTTCAGTGTGTTGTCCTTCTCCACACCTCTGATTAGCACAATTGGTTACGTACACTGCGAAAGAAGTTCACCATACATAAATGTGGTTTTACCCAATCCAGTAATTTCAGAGATTTGAAAATTTAGATGGTGACACCGGCACACGTCCTCTTCATTTATGAATAATATCACTGGATTTTTTTGTTTATACATTATTTGTGGAAATGCAGTTTTTATTAATACACCCGCAGTATTAACTAGGGCGACCCCTGGGCTTGAATCGCAAACCTCTGAAACAAGCGACAAATGCACAACCACTCGGGAAAGTAGATTTCCGGAAGAAGCAATACAACCCGTTGAAAACATGACAGTAATTTGAAATGTAGCACTGTACATCAGAACAATTTGAAAGGCGTTAGAAATTTGAAACTAACCAAATAGAAAGGGGGAAAATAAATCTATTTTTACATAATACAGGTTTTATTTTTGGGTAAGAGCACGTAAATATATAAATATGTCGGTAAACCCACCACCACCCGACACAGCTAATTAGTAAGGTTTGTCACTTAAACAGAACATGCCAATTCGTTACCAGTACAGCACACCGGTTGTGTGTTAGAGCAAAGCCACAACATTTACAATGTGAGTACGACGTTTCGCCAGTAATTGCAACCAGTATCATCAGGAGGCAACCAGATTTGTGGATTTTTTAATGTATATTTATTTAAATCTATATTTAAAAACAGAAAGAGAAACTGGAACATTATTTTTATTTAAAGCTTTCGTGACTGCAGGGATTCATATGCTTGGTTATTTCGGTAAAGTCACGTAGAAGGGAAATAATAAAATAATAAAAATATAAAACAAAAAAAATTCTCACGACGTTTCGACTGCAACACAAGCAATCATCATCAGGTGTGTGTCGTGAGAATTTTCATTGTTTTATATTTTTTTATTTTATCATTTCCCTTCTACGTGACTTTACCGAAAGAACCAAGAATATGGAACATTATTATTACAGAATTTGGTGGGACATATGTCGAAAAGAGAATGAATCCAGCTTACCTTGCAAGAACTAAGAGATACTGTGGCCATGTGGCCTTAATGACAGAGACAGCAAGATCAAATGTTGACGTTTTAATGAAGACAAATGGACGAGGAAGAACACGGACTGCATTTCACGCAGCCCCATTTCATTCACATAGCCGAGTGCGTCTCGAAACCTTACCACGCCTATGAATATTAACGAACATCGATTAAAGTGGTCCCATTAGATTTACAATTAGTCTGAATCTTTAGTACATATTTAATGCCTAGGAATACAAAACATGTAAGAGAATACAGTTCCTTCAAACAAATTCAAATAATTGATTTGAAACTTTCGTGACTGCAGGGATTACTCTTCGGTTCTTTCGGTAAAGTCACGTAGAAAGAAAATAAATTAAATAATAGAATACGACGTTTCGATTGCAACACCAGCAATCGTCATCAGGTAGAAAACAAACCTAGTGAACTTAGAAATACAATCCAACACAGAGAGTCGGCTAACACAACAGTCAGCACCTTACCTGGTTGATTACATTCTTCCAAAGATTACTACATTTGAGAGAGATACGAAACACAGACAGAGAGAGACACAACATAGACAACACTGTGTGTCTATGTTGTGTGTGTGTTGTGTATCTCTGTGTTGTCTCTCTCTCTGCTTGTGTGTCTGTCTGTGTGTCAATGTGTCTGTGTTTTGTCTCACAAATTTAGCAATCTTTGGAAGAACGTAATCAACCAGGTAAGGTGCTGACTGTTGTGTTAGCCGACTCTCTGTGTTGGATTGCATGATATTTCTAAGTTCACTAGGTTTGTTTTCTCTTTCAATTGTACCTGATGATTGCTTGTGTCGCAATCGAAACGTCGTATTCTATTATTTCTTTTATTTTCTTTCTCAGTGACTTTACCGAAAGAACCAAATAGAAATTCAAATATTGCTAACTACAACCAAAGCCCTTTGAAGAGTCGTATTTTAAAATCAAATGGCAGAGCAAACAAGTTTTATTAATTTCACTGTTTCCATTCTAACATTTCCGAACCTGTGGTGGGCTCATTGCTTGCAGATTAAACACTCAACACGAGTCATCATTATTGAGTTATTGCGGTTTCAGTGGCACATATCCACAATTTTGCCATCGTCTGTTGTGCAAAATATCGTAGCTTGGATATCTATCTTAAGTATATTATTCCTGTTAAATGATGATTAACAAAAGCGCAATAATTGAGGTTGGTGCATAAAAAGCTCCTTAGTAAAAAACGGCTCTGGGGCCTAAACTACTATCACGTTTAAACATATAAACTGCACGTATACATCAATACACACGTCGCGTAGCATCATTATTTACCTCACCTTTAACAACAACGACGACGACGACGGACACAAACACGAGTAAAAGTGTAAATATTAGTGAGCGTGCGACTGACGTGCACGTGGCTGAGGGCCCAACCCACGCTGAGCGGTGACGCGCCGCGTTCAGTGCCGCGTCACGGATTGGCGCCTCGCGTGCACAGAGCGAGGCGGGCAGAGGCAGAGGGGGGCGGGGCGGCGTTGCCTAGGCGACGTCGTCAACAACAACCGCCATTGGCTACAAAGTGGAGGTGACGTCACCACGACGCTTGTGCTAGGCTAGGTGCACGTTGAGGCTACCACGTGTTGAGTGTCGAAGGCCCGCTGTCACGAGGTCACGGGGCAGACCCAGCAGGTGCCACGGGTCGACTGACTGAGATGACTGGCAGATGCACCACCTGTGTCCCCTACTGTGCCAACTTGCTGAGTTTTATCCAACAACAACAACAACCGCCATTCGCCACTAAGTGGCGGTGACGTCACCACGACGCTTGTGCCAGGCCATGTGCACCTTGAGGCCACGTGAAGTGTCGAACGCCCGCTGGCAGGAGGTCACGGGGCAGACCCAGGTGCCACGGGTCGACTGACCGAGATGACCGAGATGACTGGCTGATGCACCACCTGTGCCCCCTACTGTACCAACTTGCTGTGCTTTAGCCACCCGGCGCTCCGCTCGTTGTTGTGAGCGTCGCTCCTCCGCCCTCCGTTGTTGTTGGAGGGCGACTGCCTCCAACTGCCCAGTAGCGTCCTTCACGAGCCTCCTCCACTGAGGCCGATCTTGGTACCAGTCATCGGCAAGTCCACTCAGCTCCACATCCTCCTGTACCACATCACTCCATCTCTTCTCTAGCCCGTGCCGCGCCCGTTTAGCCCCCTCGATCCGGCCGAACAAAAGCTGTTTAGGCATGCGGTGGCTGGGCATGCGGGCTACATGACCCAGCCAACGCAGCCTTGCCTGCCGGAGGAGCTCACTGATGGGACTTTGCCCAGATCTTTCAAGGACTTGTGAGCTCCTCACACAATCCAGCCTGGTTAAACCCAGGATGGATCGTAGGCAGGCCAGCCTAAATGTTTCCAACCGGCGAAGATGCTCCACGAGGGGGGTCCACGTTTCGCAAGCGTAGAGAAGGGAGGGAATGACCGTGGCCGAGAAGACCTGAAGCTTCGTGCGGAGCGACAGACCAGGTAGCTTCCACACAGCGTTACGCAACCGATGAAAAGATATTGCCGCTCGACTGATTCGGAGTGAGACCTCTGCTGATAAACTGGAGCCGGTCATAAGCACACTTCCCAGGTATGGGAAACTCTCCACTCTCTCCACAACTGCCCCATCACCAATTGGGAGTTGTGGGGGTGGAGTGTCCGATGGTACAAAATACCCAGGCAGGTGCTTAGTTTTGGTGGGGCTGATGGTAAGGCCCCACCTCTTAGTGGCATGCTCCAGTCTCAGCAGCAGCGTCTCCAACTCCTCTTCTGAATGAGCAGCTATTACCAAATCATCGGCATACATAACGTGGTTGACCAATAGGGAGCCATCCCTTGATCGCACCCGGGCGTCGATCAGCCTCCCATTATATCTGTACCAAATGGAAATTCCCCCGGTACAGCTATTGAAGGCTTCACGAACTACGCAGTCGAAATAGATGTTAAATAATGTGGGAGCCAGAGGACATCCCTGTCGCACCCCAAGGTGTACAGGGAAAGGCTCCGACTCCCGGCCACGTAGTTTTACCCGGGCCCGCTCACCATCATGAAGGTCCTTAATGATCGTGAGCAGAGGGTAAGGGACTCCGAAAGCACGAAGAACAACCCAGAGCCCAGTCCTATTGATGGTATGATAGGCCTTGACCAGGTCAATAAAGCAGAGATGTAGGTCTTTTTGGAATTCCCTACACCTCTGCTGTAGCAGACGGACAGAAAATATGGCATCTGTGCAGGACCGCCCTTTCCTGAAACCGCATTGGGGCTCCGCAAGCCTCTCCTCAGCGTGCCTAGCAAGGCGATGTTGAATAATCCTTGCCAGGACCTTACCCGGCACACTGAGGAGTGAGATGCCCCTGTAGTTGTTACAGTCGGTACGGTCCCCCTTCTTAAAGAGGGGGACCACCAGGGCATCCTTCCAGTCTTGCGGAACCCGTCCAGTGGTCCAGACTGTTGCTATGATGTCATATAGGGCAGTCTGTGCACAAACGCCACCCTCCCTCAGCATTTCGCTTGGGAGATCATCTCTGCCCGGTGCCTTCCCTGGTCTCAGACTCCAGATCGCCCTCAGTACTTCCTCAACAGCTGGCACCTCAGCCAGCCACTCACAGGGGGTGACCTCTTCCAATATTTGAGGCACCGCAGCCTCAGCAGGGTTATCCCCACTTTGTGCCATGATGTTTTCCTGGCTGAGAGATTTTCCCTCCCCCAGGACCTCACAGAAATGCTCAGCAAATCTGCAAACCTGTTCCTGGGGGTCGGAGATTGGATCACCGTTTTTTCCTCTAATGATGGTAATAGGTGTGGCGCTGCAGGTTACTTTTTTGATGGAGTTAGGTGCATGTTGAGGCCACGTGTTCAGTGTCGAACGTCACGGCCAGACCCAGCAGGTGCATACGGGTCAACTTACTGAGATGACCGAGATGAGTGGCTGATGCACCACCTGTGCCCCCGACTGTGCCAACTTGCTGTGCTTTAGCCACCCGGCGCTTCGACGAATTGCTTGTGTGGCGATCGAAACATCGTGAACCATTATTATTTTTTCTCCCTACTTGACTTTACCGAAACAACCAAAGAGTATGGATTCCTGCAGTCACGAAAGCTTCAAATCAAGATTAATGAGTATTTACATGTGAGAGGAAATCGGAGCACCTGGAGAAATCCAAGCAAATGGGGGGGCAACGCTCTATCACAGAAAGAGATGGAACAGGCGGAGTCCACATTTTTCGATACCGACTTCTCTACCTCCTTGACGACCAACGGGGTGGGAGTTTTCGCAACATTTTTGTAATCCACCAACCCTCACCTCCACGCAGTCGTGGATTACAGGCATACATAGCCACAACCACCCAGCTAAAGTAGCTGTAATGCACATCTACAATTATACAAAAGTTTATGGGGCAAAGGTCGTGGGTCAATTGGTTTGATTTGTATGCAAATAAACCAGTCTCCAACGTATGCACACTTAGATTCGCATTCGGCCGCCAATGGAACAGGTGGAGTGCAAAAGCAAAGTGGATGTACTGATTGTATCTTCATTGCGGGACTCATCCAGCTGTGGAGTGACATGGGCTTCAGGTATCCACGTGTAGACGAGCAATAAACACTGGTGCCACCTGGCGATAAATGTTTGCCGGTGCACATTGGGACCGGTTCACACGCCACTGGCCCCAGGCAGCCCCCAGCCACTGGCCTGCAATGCAGCGAAGGGAATCTCCCACCAATGAGAACCACGCACAACCCAGGGTGCAGTCCTATAACTTGGACTCGCAAACACAACGAAACCTGTAGCTGTCAACCCACACGGTTTACCCGTATTCTGTTCGGGGGAAAGTGAGTTTTCAGGTCCATACGGCACACAGCCGTTTCAAAAAGGGCAACATTTTTGTGAAGTCTATTTGTGTTTTTCCCTTGTAATGAGACTTTGTAGGGTGAACGTTGAGATTTATAAGGGGCACGGGGTGACCAACAAGATCTGAATTGGTCTGTAATAAGGTAGGCAATGGTAAGGGGTTGCCAGCTAGGCAAACCCCACACAATACAAAACGCCAAGCGGCCAGCAACAACAAAAAATACGTAACTGTCCAATGATTAGTTAGATAATTGAGATCATAGAAACACGTTCCTTAAATTGATCAAGTTTATTGTTGCAAGAGTTTGGGAAAAGAGGAAGATCGGGTGGGGATTCCAGAGTGGAGCAGTTCAAACTGATAAAGCTGAAAAGAAGAGTGAGGTGACCTGCATGATGGTGAGTGAGTGGGTGGGTGAGTAAATGGGTGAGTGTTTGAGTAAACGAGTGGAGGAGCGTGTGATAGGGTGATTGAGTCAGTGACCGGATGAGTAGGTGATGAAGTGAGCGGGTGATTGCGATGAGTGGGTGACTGAATGAGCGTGTGTTAGGGTGATTGAGTCAGTGACCGGATGCCGGATGCGTGGGTGACTGGATGAGTGGGTTACTGGATGAGTGAGGGACTGGATGAGTGGGTGAGTGGATGAGTGGGTGAGTAGATGAGTGGGTGATTGAGTGAGTGGGTGACTGGATGAGTGTGTGATAGGATGATTGACTTAGTGACCGGATGCATGGGTGACTGGATGAGTGGGTTACTGGATGAGTTAGTGACTGGATGAGTGGGTGACCAAGTTGTTTTGTTGAGTGCGTTGTTGTGAACTGCAGTGAGGCGCGGTGGTTGAACGTGGAGTGGAAGAGACGAAGCGGTCAAAGTGTCTGGTAAACCGAGTCCCTTAACGTGGGTGGAGGGGGGAATCAACGAGGTGAAGTGCACTGCAACATTCACCACGGTGGTGGTAGTAGTCGCAGCGAAAAAAAAGAGTGATACTGGTGCGCGTGGAAAGGCATTAATTATAGGGCTGAATGAAGGGCGATGCGAGGTGGTGAGGAGGTGGTGAGGAGGCAAAGAGGAGGGTAGAGGAGGTGAGGTGGTGAGGTGGTTAGGAGGTGAAGTGGCATAATGAGGAGGTGATGTGGCGTGGTGAGGAGGTGTAGAGGAGGGTGCCCCGCTCTTGGCGTTGATCTTGGTGAACACGTGTCCTCGCCCCGTCTCATAGCTCTGCCCGGCGCTGATGCAGACTCCACCGGCCGCAGCGCCCAGCGGCCTCGCCGAGTCCGTGCTCAGCTCCGCTCTGAGCAAGCTCTCCATTGCGCGCCGTCTGCTCGCAGCGACAAACACAATGATAAACTCCGCCCCCCCCCCCCCCCCCAGTGGCCTCTAACAGACTTATTTCCTATGGAGAGGTGATTTCTTTAAACAAAAAGGAGCAGCAATGGGCTCTCCTTTATCTCCTGCTATAGCGAATCTGTACATGGAAAACTTAGAAGCAAGAGCACTTGCTTCAAGTACATTAAAACCATCTTTTTGGTTTAGTTGTCTGCCCACATGGTAAGGATACACTTAATGAATGAATGTCTAAATCATCTCAATTAAAAAAGCCGGCAATACAGTTGACCATGGAAATGGAGGTGAATAACACACTCCCTTTCCTGGATATTTTGCTCGGACGAGGCCTAAATGGTAAAATAACACACTGCGTTTAACGAAAGGGAACCCCGCACAGAAATCATCTCTCATCAAGACGCTCATACATCAGGCTAAAACAATGTCAGATGGTGAAAGTCTGAGGAGAGAGATTAAACATGTCAAAAAAGCGCTACGATTGAATGGCTACAATAACGCTCAAATTAACAGAGCAGTGACCAAACCTAGATCGAACAGCAACTGTTGAAAGCGATCAGATTATTAAAACAATTAAAATACCACATATCGCGGACGTAACTGACAAATTAGTTCTAGTTTTTGAAAAGCAAAAAATGTAAGAAGATTTGGAATGGTACACGAATTATTTTTTTTGTATCTGGTACTAAAGATGAATTGCCTAAGTTATCAACAGATGGTGTGTATCGGATTAATTGCTTATGTGGCAGATGTTATATTGGACAGAAGGGACATAACATTAGCGTAAGACTAAAAGAACACCAAATAAATATTAAACACTCTCAAACATAACTGTTGGAAGTTGCAGAACATGCTTTCCAACAACGACACTCAAATTATTTTGATAACAATGAAGTTTTGTGTAAAACTAATTATTACTGGCCAAGACAAATTCGCGAATCCATTGAAACTGAAAGAAATACAAATAATTTTAACCGCTCTGACAGCTACAGGCTTAGTGCGGCTGGAAGCGTATTATTAAGTAAATGTGATTGTAAGATGAGGAGATGAAGGCAGAAGAAGACGTGGGGCGATGTGGTGATGCGGTCGAACATGGTGGCCCGTGGAGCGGAGGGAGAGATGGCGCGGGACGGGGCGGTGTGGAGAAGGTGGCAAGGACGGCGGACCCCACGTGAGTGGAACAAACGCGTGGAAGAAGAAGACATCTTACATTTTTCATTACTTATAGAGGAAACATACTAATTAAATGATTACTAATCAATTATATAATTTATACTTACGCGATCTAACCCAAAAACCTTTGTTATGAAATTAGGGCAATTTATTAAACATATTGTATACAAGAAAATACGGCAATTGAATAAAAATATTAGGCAATAGAGGTTACCTTGCAGCAGTGAACGTGACGGAATTTCATCATGGAAATGTCCGCTGCACAAAACCTTGAGCTCACCGCCCCACACGTGGTACCTCAGCATCAGGATGAAATAAATCCTCAGGGAGTTCTCCGTGTGCATCGTGCGCGCTCCAAATCCGTAGTTGGGCCGCTGTCTTGGCACCCAGCCAGCCGCCTTCTCTTCTTGGGGCAGTCGGAGTCCAGCGCACTATCGAAGGGCACGTGGTGAACGCTCAGGACGTGTCTCTTGAGCTGCGACTTCTGTGTCGCTCTGTACGAGCAGTCACTGCACGGGAAGGGCTTTTCCTCTGGAACACAAGACATCCACCATTGAGCACACGCACGCGCTAATCCATAATTTATTCATCACCATGCAGTGGATGCCATAACATCACTATGTACATGGGACGTGTTATCAATCACGGTTGCTGACCTCAGGCCCAAAGGCCCAAAATGCCAAATGGCCAGCAACAAATACCTCCGATTAGCACGGTTGGCTACGTATGGTACGAAAGAAGTTCAACATACGTATAAATAGTAGAAAAGCAAGATACCGATTTCCTGAAAAATATCAAAAGAACACATTTTTGGGGCTTATTTTGAAGCCCCAACATTTTGCACTTCTTCGTATGGTTGATATTAATGCAGAGCAACAACTATAATTTAACACTGAGGTGGTTGAGCCAGATTATTTTATTACAGCTCATTAATTACCAATAATTACCTGCAATAGAACGAGTAAATGTGCATGGAAGTTAGGTGTTAGTACAATGAAGAGGAAATTCCCATTATGGAAATGACTCGGTCTATTCATTTAACAATGTTCCCTAAATTGACCCACTTGTTTAAATCAAATTTACCCCGGTTAAGAAATTAACAGACACTTTTTGGAATTTGTCAAACAATGTATTTTGCTCAGTTTTATTCCAATCGTGCTATTGGCTCCATATCATGAGATGAAGTATCCCTGTGCAACTCTCACACAGCAGTGAACCACCTCATGTAAGAGAACAGCTTGTGGAAGGAGATATCATTGCACTACTCATGACATTCCTTCGTGACCGTTTTTTATCCACTCGGAGGTTTTGCAATTTCCTACATGCCACGCAACAACAGAAGTGTTTGCTAGAAGAAGTGTTTGGTAACTGGATAAGACCATCAATGAGAAGCCAGTTTAATCATGGCTCAGTGATTGAAACCCAGAGTTTAACCCAACATCCGAGCGGCACCACATCAGATCTCTAGACTCCTCAGCACTGGCATACAAATATGGTCAGCACATGCGTACATTACTTCATTTGTGAAATTATAAATTACACCCAAATGAAATGTAGTGTGTGCATTACTCGGACGTACCCAAAGGTGCCAGGTTGGGTTCATCCACCTTGGGGATGCTCTGCTCCACGCAGCCTCCTGCTTCCGTGCAGTCCATCCTCTTGATGTCCGAATTCTGGCTGTTGCTACTGCGGCAATTGGTTACGCTGGTGGTGGTCTTTCTTCTTTTAATGGACTTACGTCCCCATCGCTTTTCCTTCTTCTGCTGCAAGGCCATCAATACTTTCATGCTCGTAATAGGATCGAGAGCAGCGTATGGTTTATTCTCACTGACTGGTGAAGCAGTTTGTTGACGTGGAACTAGGCCAAAGCATTCAAGAAAATTGGATTTCATGTCATTTATCTTAACGCCACTATCTTTTGTCGAAGCGTAATCATGTTCAGGCTTCGGTCTGTACAAAAACTGTGCGTGAAGACTTTCATGAGTTTTCAGGATTTCAATCGGACTTAAAAATCCGCAGACTGAGCACATCTCATAGGGCGACGGTGGCTTCAACACCGCATTGGCAAAACTGCCGTTATTCACCAAGCCTGGTGCACCCTTTATCAAATAATCCTTTTCGTGGGTCTTCATGTGCCTTTTTAATTTTCCTGGCTGATCAAATCTTTGTCCGCATGTGCCGCACCATTGGTCATGGGTCACCTTGTGCGTTTTCACGTGCGATTCTAGGCACCATGGCAGTTGGAATTTTTTCCCACAAACGTCACAAGAGATTCGTTTTTTCCCTCTTGTAACTCGATCGCATTGAGGTGGGGTTAAGAGGGGTGCTGGTGAAGCGCCATCGATGGTCACGGCGATTCTCCCAGCACCACTATGACTCGCAGCGGAATTGTTCTCGCACATCTGAAACAAAAGACAAAGGTCACCCGTGTCATGTGTGTACTCACAAAGGCATACTTAAGGTGGCATAAGATTAATATATACTAGAACGCATTATACCAGAACTCCACAATATTGCAGTTCCTATCATGTACGATTTTATTCCTCTCATCCACCCAAATAAGATTTTGTTTCACAACAATGACTAACTACCTCCATTTTGCTAATGTTACCCACCAAATAGGCCTTTCTGTATAAACACACCAACAATATAATGGTGGCACCACACGTTCAGTCCACTATTCACAACACTCTGACTCGCAATCTCCAAAGAAGATTGTAATATCATTTCTGTACGAGGGCCAGTCAAAAAGTTTTTAGAATGGACACTTTTTTCAAACAACTACGTAAAATATTCTTCAATAAAAGTACAGTATAGTACTATCAATGGCACTAATAAGTCAACGTCATTTTCTCTCATGCTAATTATTACAATGTTAACTAGTTACCCAGGAAAGCCTCATTCCGTCTAAGTACTGCATTTTCAGAAAGGTCCCATTGCATTGAGATGTTTGTGTAAGTGGAACCCAGAGAGACCCCACCTTGCATATGGGGAAATAACACAACTCCGCACAGACAGATTGAACCCACAAACTCAAAGCATTCCCTGTTCAACAAAGCATTCAAATCAAGTTGTATTCTTTTTACCACTGCTTTATGGAATCCTCAAGAATAAATGTATTTCTAGAAGTATTAAACTATACTTGAAGATGTGTGAGAATGTAATTCTGCAGATGCAAGCACAGGCAAACTCGTGTCTGCATATAGTTTCTGGGCCTCCTCACTTCACCAAACCCGCATTGACCGGCATGGTGAAGTATGGTTAAACAACTCCCACGAACGACATGGTGTGGGGGAGGCCTCTATCAAAACGCCGGATCGACAAAGGGCTGATACATGTCACGACATTGTTCGTTAAGACCTTTCTCTAGTCAGCACAAGTCGTCTATGTAGGCAATAGAGGGCACGACACACGTGTACACGATTTTTGTGTGCGTATATTCAGCGTGTGCATCACGTAATAATTATATAAGGTCGCGATTATGCTCAAAACGAACCAAATGTATAACATCACGTATAACTTTGGAGGTCTGCGGAGCCTGAACAATATTTGAAGTAAACACTGACCTTTGCCACGAGTTCTTATGAACTATAACTAAACTATAAACTATTTCTATTTTACCAGGTCAGGCCCACATAGCTTTATAGCTCTTATCAGGAGCGACCTGGCCACAAATGACAGCTCAACTAAGTGGCTTATCATGTGGACATTTATAGCAGCCAAGTACTCTTCTAAAGTCACGTTTCTAAATGTGGAGGGGAAAGCCGAAGGACCAGGAAAATAATCTATGCGAGCACGGGGGAAATAAAAATATACAAATACAGAGCAGGCGTCAGGGTCGTGATGGAACCTCCACGCTGCTGTAGGCCTGGCGAGGTAGTTAACATCTCGCCACCGCGGCGCCCCTGATTAAAAGCTTAGCCGTGTCTAGCAAGGTTATTGACGCATATCACTCGACTCACGGCACCACAAGTGATGTAATAAACAAATAAAACAATAATAAAGTAGAGAGGCGCTACTTACATTTAACAATGTTGTTGTTAACTTTAAAAGGAGCGCGCTTCTCGGGGTTGGAGTCCAGGGTTCGCGTTCTCCTCTGCGATTGGTCAGCGCAGGGTGACACGCCACGCCCCCTTTGGTTATTGCACGCCCCATACGTAGGCGCGAGACTCCTCCCACTTCCTGGATAAGCCACGCCCTACGTAGGGGCAAGACTCCTCCCACTTCTTGGATAAGCCACGCCCGTCGCAGCTATGCCCCGCCCACTGCCGGTCAAGCCACGCCCCGCGGATCGGGCCAATCTCACCCCACGGTTAAAGCCCCACATCCACAATCGTAATCTTTATTTACAGACAGTCCTCGACTTACGAACGCCCAAATTACAAAGTCGCACTTCAGAACCAACTGACATGAAATATAAATTATTTTATATCGCCTGACAACGCGAACTCGCGCTTGTGAGTGAGTGAGCGCGTGAGTGAGACAGTGAGAGAGAGGTCGACTCAGCCTCAGATGGGTACCTGGTGCGGTGTGGAGTGAACATCGCCACTGGGGGAGACAAAGGCGACCGTGGAGGCGAATCCTCCACGTGCTCACCGACACACTCACCACGCATCTCACCAACCTCACTCACCAACCCAATCACACCTTACCAACCGCGCTCACCTCTCAAATCACACCTGGCAGCATCTGCACGCCACGTTGGTGGCCAGCAGATTGCAGCATCTCCACGCCATATTCTTCACGTCGATAAAAAAATAAAAATAATTAAATAAAATTTTAAATACAAATCATGAATTGAAAATAATACACGTTTTTATTATTTAAAATTCATTATTTTAAAATAAAAAAAAATATTTCATTACTTAATTTTATTTTCATTTTCTAACTACGTGACTTTCCTGAAAGAACCAAGAATATGAATGTGGGGTTTTTTTTGTATTATTTTAAATTTCATATTTTTATTTGTATTTTTTATTTCAATTTCATTTGATTATTTTTATTTTCTGTCGACGTTACTTTACCAAAAAAACCAAGAATATGAATTCCTGAAGTCACGAAAGTTTAAGTCAAAATCGACACGCCCCATTGGTGGCCGGCAGGTGGCAGCATCTACACCCCCCACATTGGTAGCCACTCTTGTGGCGTGTCGATGGTGACAGGTGTGATTGGGTTGGTGCAGGGGTGGGCAAACTTTTTCACTCGTGGGCCACAATGGGTTCTAAAATTTGACAGAGGGGCCGGGCCAGAAACAGATGGATGGAGTGTTTGTGTGAACTAATATAAATGACATGTAAAAATTATTACATGAAAGTATTTGGCCTTTAACAGGTAGCAAAGCATTTATTTGCAAGACAATTTAACAAATTGCACGAACATGAACAATACAAAAACATGTCGTAACGTGACTGATCAAACATCATGAAAACATATGAGGCCTGCGCCCAAACCAATTACCTCACTTGAACTTTTTTATTATCTACATTAACAGGTTAGAGCAGCCACGCAGGCTGTGTGATGGAGATTTGGCTCCAACCTCGCTGCAGCAACACAATCACTTTCAGTTTGAGTGGGAACAGTGTTGTTGATCTCCCATTTTTGCCAGTGCATCCAAGTCTGGAGTTATTTTGGTTGTGGCAATTCTCAGGATAGATCTGAGGTGCTGATCCGTTAACTTTGATCTGTGACGGGCTTTGTTGGCGTTCATGACGCTGAATGTCTGCTCACACACATAAGTCGAGCCAAACAAAGTCAGTATCTTCTGTGCAGTCCTCCGGAGGTTTGGAAACGTGGCTCTGTTAAGTGAAACATAAAAGTCATTCAGTTTAACAGAGTTGAACTTCTCCTTTAGGACGGAGTCAGACTGAAGATCTATCAGTTCCAACTGTAGCTCCTGTGGTGTTGTTTCAGGGTCTTGTGACAGGGGGCAGGACACCAGCTGAAGTGACTGTTCAATGTTTTCGAAATCAGAGAACCTATGGCAGAATTCTCCGTGCAGGTCCTCAAGTGATTTGCTGTATTTTTTTGCGCTTCGCGGTGCCTCTTCCTGCATGGCAAGTGTGGGGAAATGAGCGAAAGATTTGTTCGCAATTTGTCCGGAGAACAAAGTGAGCTTGCATTTGAAGGCTTTCACATGTTTGTACATGTCGTGAACAAACTGATCTTTCCCCTGCAGTTTCACATTCGGCTCATTCATGTGTGAAAATATGTCCACAGCAAACGCAAAGTCACTAAGCCAGTTCTTGTCGCTTAGCTCAGGGAATTCGTCAGATTTCCCCATCAACTCCATAAATGCGATGATATCTTCTTTCAGGTTTTTTTCGGTAAAGTCACGTAGGTAAAACATCAAAATTAATGAAAATAAAATAAAATAAAACAAAAATCACGACGTTTCGGAGGCAACACAAGTCTCCGTCATCAGGTGGGACCGTCACAGCCAGATTAGCTGCATCAAGTGAGGCAATGATTCAAGATGTAATCCCTTATAAGCAAGTTTGGAGGGGGGAGGAGAGGGGGGGGGGCTCATCAGAATGTGGTAGCCAATGAATGGAACGTATCGGGAGGGAGGGGGGCGGGAGGGGGAGGGCCAAAAAAATGGGCGACGGCTTGGACGCGGTTGCTGCACACGCCAACACAATGGACAGAGAGGGGGAGGGGAGGTCTGATACACATGATAGAACAAAGGGACGAAACTGCCCATGTTTATACCAATGCTGGCTGAACAATGAAGAGAGTACTGTTAAAAATAACTGGGGATGTTAACACTCGGTAAAGTAAAGTAAAATAGTGCCTGTCAGATAAGATGGTCCAAAAAAGTGTAATTAAGTCTTTTTTGCGTGGTTGATAACATCTTTCCAATGATTACTCAGTTTGTACCCATCATCACGGTTGAAATTATGCTGTGTTTGTATATTTGTATGGCTTCGTGTACAAACCTTTGATGGTAGCCGGGAGGTTTGCAGAGAATCTTGGTCTCGGAAAAGACAATTTCATGAGAGCCCACCGAGTTGTAGCAATGATGTTTTACCTACGTGACTTTACCGAAAAAACCTAAGAATATGATTCCTTGCAGTCACGAAAGCTTCAAATCTAGAATCTTCTTTCAGCTCCCACACTCGTTGTAACACTTTCCCGAAACTTAACCAGCGGACACGAGAGTGGTACAGCAAGTCCTGATGATCCGCATCAGTTTCCTCCAGGAACGTAATAAACTGACGGTGCTGAAGTCCCCTTTCTCGAATAAAGTTCACAAGTTTTACGACTGGATTCACAACATGATTAAGCTGCAATACAGACTTACACAGGGATTCCTGATGGATGATGCAGTGAAGGAAAATAAGATCCTGGACAGGGTTTTCCTTTTTCACTTTATCCTGGATTCTTTTCAGCAGCCCAACATTTTTTCCAGTTAAATTTGGGAGATCCATCCATTGTGACATTGACAAGTTTACTCAAAGGTAGCGTCATTCTTTCGATGACAGCAGATACCTGGTTATACAAGTCCTCTCCCCGCGTTGTTCCTTTCAGGGACTCCATGGTCAAAAACTCCTCTGTTATCGCAAAACTGTCGTCAATGCCTCGGATAAAAATGAGGAGCTGAGCAGTGTCGTTTACGTCCGTACTTTCATCCAGTGCTAGTGAATATAATTCAAAGGAATCAGACTTTTTGTTTAATTGACTGGCTATATTTTTATCAATCAGTTTCACACGGCGAGTCACAGTCCTGCGTGATAAACTGACTTTTTCAAATTTGCTTTTGATCTCCGGACACAAGATGTCTGCTGTCTGTACCATGTATTCTTTTACAAACTTGCTTTCGGAGAAAGTGGTAATGAGTGGTAATGTTGGTGAGAAGAAGTTTTTAAAGAAAATTGAAATCGAAGTGAAGAAGGAAATTATTGAAAAGTTTGTATAATTAATGATTTTTCAAACTTTAATTATGTTTTCTGTGCTTAAAACTCTTTTAAAAAAACTGTGGGGTCTAGAACGGACTCGTGAAATTCGGAGAGAACTCGGAGTTAAATTTTGTTGAATTACACAAAACGTAACAGTTATGTATATAACTTTTGTTATATAAAATTCCTAGTAAGATATTAATTTTGTGATGTAGTCATACCCCTCCCCCTCATTCAAGCCGTAATTTTTATAGAGCGAAAGCACCGAGTACGTAAATCGCTAACATAAGAACCCGTTAATCTCTTCTCGCATCATTCATACGATGATGCGGTGAAGTAAACGTTCATACGATATTATAGTGAATGCTTCCAAAAACAATACTGTACCCAAATATTACTGTTAACGTTCAATAGAAACATAAATTGCTCATACGAATATTCTCTCTCTCTCCCGGTCAAAGTGCGCCATCTATTGGGGAAATGGGGGCATTACAGGAGGAAGGTAAAATTTAATTTAATGATAATATTTGGACAAGTTCGGCGGGCCGGATTAAAAAGACCAACGGGCCGTACATTTCCCATGTCTGGCCTAGGTACACAGCCTAGGTACACAGCCTAGATACACTACTCTGGCTACGCTCTGGGGTCCTTCGGCTACAATTACCCTAGGGGAGGCTACCTGACCCGACCCAGCCAAGGTGCGGGTCTGGACTCTGGCTTCCTCGGAACTCGCCCTTACAAGGACGTAGAGCCGGGAGTCCCAGAGTCCCACCACTGGCCCTCACAGCGTCCCGGCCCTTACAAGGACAAGCGGGACGAGGGGGTCCAGGGTCCTAAGCTGGCTGGCTGGCGGGTCTTGGGTCTTGAGCTGCAACTGGCCCCGATCGGCCAGGGAGCTGCGCTTTTATGCCTCGTCCCCAACGAGGGGTGGGGATGTGTGCGCCCCCAGATATCCCACAGAGCACACACAGCCCCCCCGTTGGTGGCGCCAAGGGGCTTAACTGTCTGCGGTGCCTGGGATCCTAGCGCCTGGCGCCGAGGGCTTATCTGTCTAGGTTCCCAGAGCCCCCAGCAGCCCCTCCCCTCTTATGGCACTACACAGGTAGAGTGCAAAAGCAAAGTGGATGTACTGATTGTATCTTCATTGCGGGATTCATCCAGCAGTGGAGTGACATGGGCTTCAGGTATCCACGTGTAGACGGGCAATAAACACTGGGGTCACCTAGCGATGAATGTTTGCCGGTGCACATTGGGACCGGCTCACACGTCACTGGCCCCAGGCAGCCCTCAGCCACTGGCGTGCAACGCAGCGAAGGGAATCTCCCACCAATGAGAACCACGCACAACCCAGGGTGCAGTCCTATAACTTGGACTCGCAAACACAACAAAACCGGTAGCTGTCAACCCACACGGTTCACCCGTATTCTGTTGGGGGAAAGTGAGTTTTTAGGTCCATACGGCACACAGCCGTTTCAAAACGGGCAACATTTGTGTTAAGTCTATTTGTGTATGCTTCTCCCTTGTGATGGGACTTTGTAGGATGGACGTTGAGATATATAAGGGGCACGGGGTGACCAACTAGGTCTGAATTGGTCTGTAATAAGGTAGGCAATGATAAGGGGTTGCCAGCCATGCAAACCCCACACAATACAAAACGCCAAGCGGCCAGCAACAACAAAAAATACGTAACTGTCCAATGAGTAATTAGATAATTAAGATCATAGAAACACGTTCCTTAAATTGATCAAGTTTATTGTTGCAAGAGTTTGGGGAAATAGGAAGACCGGGTGGGGATTCCAAAGTGGAGCAGTGCAAACTGATGAAGCTGAAAAGAAGAGTGAGGTGACCTGCATGGCGGTGAGCGGGTGGATGAGTAAATTGGTGAGTGTTTGAGTAAACGAATGGAGGAGTGTGTGATAGGGTGATTGAGTCAGTGACCGGATGCGTGGGTGACTGGATGAGTGGGTTACTGGATTAATGGGTTACTGGATGAGTGGGTGAGTGGATGAGTCGGTGAGTGGATGAGTCGGTGAGTGGATGAGTGGGTGAGTGGTTGAGTGGATGTGTGGGTGAGGAGGCGAAGAGGAGGGTAGAGGAGGGTAGAGGAGGGTAGAGGAGGGTAGAGGAGGTGAGGTGGTGACGTGGCGTAGTGAGGAGGCGAGGTGGCATGGTGAGGAGGTGTAGAGGAGGGTGCCCCGCTCTTGGCGTTGATCTTGGTGAACACGTGTCCGTGC
Source organism: Lampetra planeri (assembly GCF_965212315.1). Classification (NCBI taxonomy): domain Eukaryota; kingdom Metazoa; phylum Chordata; class Hyperoartia; order Petromyzontiformes; family Petromyzontidae; genus Lampetra; species Lampetra planeri. The sequence goes on from NC_136141.1 coordinate 8,911,143, forward strand.
CCCGTCTCGTAGCTCTGCCCGGCGCTGATGCAGCCTCCACCGGCCACAGCACCCAGCGGCCTCGCCGAGTCCGTGCCCAGCTCCGCTCTGAGCAAGTGTGTGATAGGGTGATTGAGTGAGTGAGTGACTGGATGAGTTAGCGACTGGATGAGTTAGTGACTGGATGAGTGGGTGATTGAGTGAGTGGGTGACTGAATGAGTGTGTGATTGAATTAGTGAAGAGTTGAATGGGTGATAGGGTGATTGAGTGAGCGGGTGATTGAGTGAGCGGGTGATTGAGATGAGTGGGTGACTGAATGAGATAGTGATCGGGTGATTGAATCAGTGACCTGATGCGTGGGTGACTAGATGAGTGGGTGACTGGATGAGTGTGTGATTGAATTAGTGACGAGTTGAGTAGGTGATAGGGTGATTGAGTGAGCGGGTGATTGAGATGAGTGGGTGACCGAGTTGTTTAGTTGAGTGCGTTGTTGTGAACTGCAGTGAGGCGCGGTGGTTGAACGCGGAGTGGAAGAGACGAAGCGGTCAAAGTGTCTGGTAAACCGAGTCCCTTAACGTGGGTGGAGGGGGGAATCAACGAGGTGAAGTTCACTGCAACATTCACCACGGTGGTGGTAGTAGTCGCAGCGAAAAAAAGAGTGATACTGGTGCGCGTGGAAATACATTAATTATCGGGCTGAATGAAGGGCGATGCGAGGTGGTGAGGAGGTGGTGAGGAGGCGAAGAGGAGGGTAGAGGAGGTGAGGTGGTGAGGAGGTGAAGTGGCGTGGTGAGGAGGCGAGGTGGCATGGTGAGGTGGTGTAGTGAAGAGGTGAGGTGATGAGGAGGCATAGAGGAGGGTACCCCGCTCTTGGCGTTGATCTTGGTGAACACGTGTCCGCGCCCCGTCTCGTAGCCCTGCCCGGCGCTGATGCAGCCTCCACCGGCCGCAGCGCCCAGCGGCCTCGCCGAGTCCGTGCCCAGCTCCGCTCTGAGCAAGCTCTCCATTGCGTGCCGTCTGCTCGCAGCGACAAACACAACGATAAACTCCCCCTCCCCCCCCCCTGTGGTGGTGAGCGGGTGGGTGAGTAAATGGGGGAGTGTTTGAGTAAACGAGTGGAGGAGTGTGTGATAGGGTCATTGAGTTAGTGACTGGATGAGTGGGTGACCGAGTTGTTTAGTTGAATGCGTTGTTGTGAACTGCAGTGAGGCGCGGTGGTTGAACGCGGAGTGGAAGAGACGAAGCGGTCAAAGTGTCTGGTAGACCGAGTCCCTTAACGTGGGTGGAGGGGGGAATCAACGAGGTGAAATTCACTGCAACATTCACCACGGTGGTGGTAGTAGTCGCAGCGAAAAAAATAGTGATACTGGTGCGCGTGGAAAGATGCATTAATGACAGGGCTGAATGAAGGTTGGGATGAGGCGAGGATGCGAGGTGGTGTAGAGGAGGCGAAGAGGAGGGTGCCACGCTGTTGGCGTTGATCTTGGTGAACACGTGTCCGCGCCCCGTCTCGTAGCTCTGCCTGGCGCTGATGCAGCCTCCACCGGCCGCAGCGCCCAGCGGCCTCGCCGCATATCGCGGGAGTAACTGACAAATTAGTAATAGTTTTGGAAAAGCAAAAAATCTAAGTAAGATTTGGAATGGTACACGAAATAATTATTTTTTTATCTGGTATTAAAGATGAATTGCCTAAGTTATCAACAGATGGTGTGTATCGGATTAATTGCTTATGTGGCAGATGTTATATTGGACAGAAGGGACATAACATTAGCGTAAGACTAAAAGAACACCAAATTAATATTCAACACTCTCAAACATAACTGTTGGAAGTTGCAGAACATGCTTTCCAACAACGACATTCAAATTATTTTGATAGCAATTAAATTTTGTGTAAAACTAATTATTACTGGCCAAGACAAATTCGCGAATCCATTGAAACTGACAGAAATACAAATCATTTTAACCGCTCTGACAGCTACAGGCTTAGTGCAGCTGGAAGCGTGTTATTAAGTAATCGTGATTGTAAGATGAGGAGATGAAGGCAGAAGAAGACGTGGGGCGATGTGGTGATGCGGTCGAACGTGGTGGCCCGTGGAGCGGAGGGAGAGATGGCGCGGGATGGGGCGGTGTGGAGAAGGTGGCAAGGACGGCGGACCCCACGTGAGTGGGACAAACGCGTGGAAGAAGAAGACATCTTACATTTATCATTACTTATAAAGGAAACATACTAATTAAATGATTACTAATCAATTATATAATTTATACTTACGCGATCTAACCCAAAAACCTTTGTTATGAAATTAGGGCAATTTATTCAATATATTGTATACAAGAAAATACAGCAATTGACTAAAAATATTCGGCAATAGAGGTTACCTCGGCAGCAGTGAACGTGACGGAATTTCATCATGGAAATGTCCGCTGCACAAAACCTTGAGTTCATTGCCCCACACGTGGTACCTCAGCCTCAGGATGAAATAACTCATGACGGAGTTCTCCGTGTGCATCGTGCGCGCTCCAAATCCGTAGTTGGGCCGCTGTCTCGGCACCCAGCCAGCCGCCTTCTCTTCTTGGGGCAGTCGGAGTCCAGCGCGCTATCGAAGGGCACGTGGTGAACGCTCAGGACGTGTCTCTTGAGCTGCGACTTCTGTGTCGCTCTGTACGAGCAGTCACTGCACGGGAAGGGCTTTTCCTCTGGAACACAAGACATCCACCATTGAGCACACACACGGGCTAATCTATAATTTATTCATCACCATGCAGTGGATGCCATAACATCACTATGTACATGGGACGTTTTATCAATCACGGTTGCTGACCTCAGGCCCAAAGGCCCAAAATGCCAAATGGCCAGCAACAAATACCTCCGATTAGCACGGTTGGCTACGTATGGTACGAAAGAAGTTCAACATACGTACAAATAGTAGAAAAGCAAGATACCGATTTCCTGAAAAATATCAAAGGAACGCATTTTTGGGGCTTATTTTGAAGCCCCAACATTTTGCACTTCTTCGTATGGTTGATATTGATGCAGAGCAACAACTATAATTTAACACTGAGGTGGTTGAGCCAGATTATTCTATTACAGCTCATTAATTACGCAAAAATTACCTGCAATAGAACGAGTAAATGTGCATGGAAGTTAGGTGTTAGTACAATGAAGAGGAAATTCCCATTATGGAAATGACTCGGTCTATACATTTAACAATGTTCCATAAATTGACCCACTTGTTGAAATAAAATATACCCCGGTTAAGAAATTAACAGACACGTTTTGGAATTTGTCAATGTATTTTGCTCAGTTTTATTCCAATCGTGCTATTGGCTCCATGTCATGAGATGAAGTATCCCTGTGCAACTCTCACACAGCAGTGAACCACCTCAAGTAAGAGAACAGCTCGTGGAAGGAGATATCATTGAACTACTCATGACATTCCTTCTTGACCGTTTTTATACACTTTGAGGTTTTGCAATTTCCTACATGCCACGCAACAACAGAAGTGTTTGCTGGAAGAAGTGTTTGGTAACTGGATAAGACCATCAATGAGAAGCCAGTTTAATCATGGCTCGGTGACTGAAACCCAGAGTTTAACCCAACATCCGAGCAGCACCACACATCAGATCTCTACACTCCTCAGCACAGACATACAAATATGATCAACATATGCGTACATGACTTAATTTGTGAAATTATCAATTACATCCAAATGTAGTGTGTGCATTACTCGGACGTACCCAAAGGTGCCAGGTTGGGTTCATCCACCTTGGGGATGCTCTGCTTCACGCAGCCTCCTGCTTCCGTGCAGTCCATCCTCTTGATGTCCGAATTCTGGCTGTTGCTACTGCTGCAATTGGTTACGCTGGTGGTGGTCTTTCTTCTTTTAATAGACTTACGTCCACTTCGCTTTTCCTTCTTCTGCTGCAAGGCCATCAACACTTTCATGCTCGTAATAGGATCGAGAGCAGCGTATGGTTTATTCTCGCTGACTGGTGAAGCAGTTTGTTGACGTGGAACTAGGCCAAAGCATTCAAGAAAATTGGATTTCACGTAATTTATCTTAACGCCACTATCTTTTATCGAAGCGTAATCATGTTCAGGCTTCGGTCTGTTCGAAAACTGTGCGTGAAGACTTTCATGAGTTTTCAGGATTTCAATAGGACATAAAAATCCGCAGACTGAGCACATCTCATAAGGCGACGGTGGCTTCAACACCGCATTGGCAAAACTGCCGTTATTCACCAAGCCTGGTGCACCCTTTATCAAATAATCCTTTTCGTGGGTCTTCATGTGCCTTTTGAATTTTCCTGGCTGATCAAATTTCCGTCCGCATGTGCCGCACCATTGCTCATGGGTCTCCTTGTGCGTTTTCTCGTGGGAATGTAGGCACCATGGCAGTTGGAATTTTTTCCCACAAACGTCACAAGAACTTAGTTTATTCCCTCTCGTAACTCGATCGGATTGAGCTGGGGTTGTTAAGATGGGTGCTGGTGAAGCACCATCGATGGTTAAGGCGATTCTCCCAGCACCACTATGACTCGCAGCGGAGTTGTTCTCGCACATCTGAAACAAAAGACAAAGGTCACCCGTGTCATGTGTGTACTCACAAAGGCATACTTAAGGTGACATACAATTCATATATACTAGAACGCATTATACCAGATCTCCACAATATTGCAGTTCCTATCATGTACGATTTTATTACTCTCATCCATCCAAATAAGATTTTGTTAAACAACAATGACTAACTACCTCCATTTTCCTAATGTTACCCACCAAATAGGCCTTTCTGTATAAACACACCAACAGTATAATGGTGGCACCACACGTTCAGTCCACTATTCACAACACTCTGACTCGCAATCTCCAAAGAAGATTGTAATATCATTCCTGTATGAGGGCCCGTCAAAAAGTTTTGAGGATGGACACTTTTTTCAAACAACTACGTAAAATATTCTTCAATAACAGTACAGTATAGTACTATTAATGGTACTTATAAGTGACCGTCATTATCTCTCATGATAATTATTACAATGTTAACTCGTTACCCAGGAAAGCCTCATTGAGTCTAAGTACTGCATTTTCAGAAAGGTCCCATTGCATTGAGATGTTTGTGTGAGTGGAACCCAGAGAGACCCCACCTTGCATATGGGGAAATAACACAACTCCGCACAGACAGATTGAACCCACAAACTCAAAGCATTCCCTGTTCAACAAAGCATTCAAATCAAGTTGTATTCTTTTTACCACAGTGCTTTATGGAATCCTCAAGAATAAATGTATTTCTAGAAGTATTAAACTATACTTGAAGATGTGTGAGAATGTAATTCTGCAGATGCAAGCACAGGCAAACTCGTGTCTGCATATAGTTTCTGGGCCTCCTCACTTCACCAAACCCGCATTGACCGGCATGGTGAAGTATGGTTAAACAACTCCCACGAACGACATGGTGTGGGGGAGGCCTCTATCAAAACGCCGGATCGACAAAGGGCTGATACATGTCACGACATTGTTCGTTAAGACCGTTCTCTAGTCAGCACGAGCCGTCTATGTAGAGTTGTAGACAATAGAGGGCACGACACACGTGTACACAATGTGTGTGTGCGTATATTCAGCGTGTGTATCACGTAATAATTATATAAGGTCGCGATTATGCTCAAAACGAACCAAATGTATAACATCACGAATAACTTTGGAGGTCTGCGGAGCCTTAACAATATTTGAAGTTGACACTGACCCTTGCCACGAGTTCTTATGAACATATAAACTAAACTATAAACTATTTCTATTTTACCAAGTCAGGTCCACAGAGCTTTATAGCTCTTATCAGAAGCGACCTGGCCACAAATGACAGCTCAACTTAGTGGCTTATCATGTGGATATTTATAGCAGCCAAGTACTCTTCTAAACTCACGTTTCTAAATGTGGAGGGGAAAGCCGAAGGACCAGGAGAATAATCTATGCGAGCACGGGGGAAATAAAAATATACAAATACAGAGCAGGCGTCAGGGTCGTGATGGAACCTCCACGCTGCTGTAGGCCTGGCGAGGTAGTTAACATCTCGCCACCGCGGCGCCCCTGATTAAAAGCCTAGCCGTGTCTAGCAAGGTTATTGACGCATATCACTCGACTCACGGTACCACAAGTAATGTATTAAGCAAATAAAACAATAATAAAGTAGAGAGGCGCTACTTACATTTAACAATGTTGTTTTTAACTTTAAAAGGAGCGCGCTTCTCGGGGTTGGAGTCCAGGGTTCGCGTTCTCCTCTGCGAATGGTCAGCGCAGGGTGAGACGCCACGCCCCTTTGGTTATTGCACGCCCCTACGTAGGCGCGAGACTCCTCCCACTTCCTGGATAAGCAACGCCCATCGCGGCTATGCCCCGCCCACTGTCGGTCAAGCCACGCCCCCGCGGATCGGGCCAAGAACACCCCACGGTTAAAGCCCCACATCCACAATCGGAATCTTTATTCACAGACAGTCCTCGACTTACGAACGCCCAAATTACAAACAGCCTCAGATGAGTACCTGGTGCGGTGTGGAGTGAACATCGCTACTGAGGGAGACAAAGGCGACCGTGGAGGAGAATCCTCCACGTGCTCACCGACACTCACCACGCATCTCACCAACCTCACTCACCAACCCAATCACACCTTACCAACCGCGTTCACCTCTCAAATCCCACCTGGCAGCATCTGCACGCCACGTTGGTGGCCAGCAGATGGCAGCATCTCCACGCCATATTCTTTACGTCGATAGAAAATTAAAATAATAAAATAAAATTAAAAATACAAATCATGAATTGAAAATAATACAAGTTTGTATTATTTTAAATTCATTATTTTAAATTAAAAGTTGTATTTCATTACTTTTATTTTCATTTTCTAACTACGTGACTTTCCTGAAAGAACCAAGAATATGAATGTGGGTTTTTTGCTTTAATTATTTTAAATTTCATATTTTTATTTTGTATTTTTATTTTATTTGATCATTTTTATTTTCTATCGACGTTACTTTACCGAAAGAACCACCATAACCCTAAAGGAGGCCATGATAGTCAGATGGCTTGCAAAGAACCTCTGTCTTGGAGGTTCTTTGCAAGCCATCTGGCTACCATGAGAGGTTCGTTCATGAGGCAACCCACATACACAGAGACAATTTCAACCGAGAAGATGGTTTCTGGCTTAGCAATCATTGGAAGGATTTAATCAACCATTTCGGGTCTTAATTGATTGTGTTCACGATTACGGTGACTTTCAGACCGCATTCCATTTTCTACTCCCCCCTTCTCTTTTCCGAACATAGATGGACTCGTCCATCTGGCAAACTGCCAAATCGCTGTCCTTGGTGCTAATGTTAGGAAAGACCAACACTTTTTCCAAATTTTCTTTCTGTGGATTTCACACCTGATGATGATTGCTTGTGTTCCAGTCGACTTTACCGAAATAACAAAGAACATGAATCCCTGCAGTCACGAAAGCTTTAAATTAAGAACATTGTTAAATGTCAGTAGCGCCTCTCTACTTTATTGTTTTGTTTAATACATCACTTGTCGTGCCGTGAGTCGAGTGATGCGAGTCAATAACCTTGCTAGACATGGCTAAGTTTTTAATAAGGGGCGCCACGGTGGCGAGATGTTAACTACCTCGCCAGGCCTACAGCAGCGTGGAAGTTCCATCCCGACCCTGACAACTGCTCTGTATTTGTATATTTTTATTTCCCCCGTGGTCGCATAGCCTCTTCTCCTGGTCCTTCGGCTTTCCCCTCGACACATTTAGAAACGTGAGTTTAGAGTACTTGGTTGCTATAAATGTCCACATACGCCACTTCGTTTAGTTTTCACTTCTGGCCAGGTTTCTTCTGAAATAGAGCTACATGGCCCCGTGGCCCTTACCTGGTAAAATACAAATCGTGGCAAGGGTCAGTGTCTACTTGAAATGTTCAGGCTCTGGAGACGTCGAGAGTTGTTCGTGATGTTTGAGCATAATCGCGACCTGATGTAATTGTGCATGTGATACACACACTGAACGTACGCACACAAACATCGTGTACCGCATCATCTTTCTACATATAATTCTCGTATTGGCTAGAGAACGGACTTACCATACAATGTCGTGACATATCAGCACCTTGTCGATGCAGCGTTTGATAGAGGCCTCCCCCACACAATGTCAGTCGTGGGAATTGTTTAATCATACTTCACCACGCTGGTCAATGCGGGTTGGTGAAGTGAAGAGACCCAGAAACTACATGCATATTCAAGTTGGCCTGTGGTCGCATCTGCGACATTACATTCTCATTTGCAAATAAATGACACATCTTTCAGAATAGTTTAATATAAAGATGCATTTATACTTAATCATTCTATACAGTACAACGGTAAAAAGAAAACAACTCGGTTTGAATTATTTATCGAGTGTGGGTAGAATCTGTGCAGAGTTGTGCTATTTCCCCATGTGCAAGGTGGGGGGGGGGTCTCTCTGGGTTCTACTCACACAGAGCCAAAAGCTCATTAATGTAATTGCCAAATATCTCAATGCAATGGGAAACTTCTGACAAAAATCAGTCTTTAGACTCAATGAGGCCTTCCTGTGTAAATAGTTAACATTGTAATAATTAGCATGAGCAATAATGAAGTTCACTTATGAGTGCTACGAATAGTACTATACTGGACTTTGAATTAAGACAATTTTACATAGTTTTTAGGAAAAAAGTGTCCAGTCTCAACACTTTTTGATGGGCCCTCATGCAGAAATTATATTGCAATCTTACATGAGGATTGGGAGTCAAGTGTGTCACGAATAGGGACTGAAAGTATGGTGCCATAATTAGCTTGCTGTTGTGTATATACAGAAAGGATCTCTGGTGGGTAGCATTGGGAAAATGGAGATAGTTAAGTCATTGCTGTTCATATACAAAATCTTACTTGGGTGTTGATGTTGAGCTTTCGTGACTGCAGAAATCCATACTCTTTGGTTCTTTCGGTAAAGCCACGTAAGTAAAATAAATAAGTAAATAATATATCACGACGCTTCAATCGCAACACAAGCGGTCGTCCTCAGGCAGAAAAAAATAATCTGCTGCATCTCCGACCAGCGCCACTTAGCCAGTGAACTTGAGCACATATGTAATGGGTTCCGGAGACACTTGTAGAGGTAACTTCTTTATTACGATACAACACTCCAACAGTCCTGATACTCTGTTACAGCCTAGGGACACAGCCTACTCCGAGCGTGTCTGACTGGCTACGCTCTCGGGTCCTCCAGGCTACAATTACCCTAGGGGAGGCTACCTGACCCGACTCAGCCAAGGTGCGGGTCTAGACTCTGGCTTCCTCGGAACTCGCCCTTCCAAGGACGTAGAGCCGGGAGTCCCAGAGTCCCACCACTGGCCCGCACAGCGTCCCAGCTCTTACAAGCGGGACGAGGGGGTCCAGGGTCCTAAGCTGGCTGGTATTGGGTATTGAGCTGCGACTGGTCCCGATCGGCTAGGGAGCGGCCCTTTTATCCCTCTTGCCCATCGAGGGGTGGGGTTGTGTGGGATCACAGATCCCCCACAGCCCCCCGTTGGTGGCGCCAAGGGGCTTAGCTGTCTGGGTTGTCAGGGATTCTAAGGCCTGGCGACGAGGGCTTAGCTGCCTAGGATCCTAGAGCCCCCAGCAGCCCCCCCCCCTCTTGGGCTGGCACAGTGGCCTCTCCCCTGGGGGTCCGAGGTACCTGCAGATGGGCCCTGTCCACCACTGCCGGTAAGTGTGGCCCATCTACGGCACTACACATACACCAAGCCCTCAAGATGAATGAATACTCAGACCGCACAATCTGCAAAGCTGTATCTCCAGCCATGGGGAGGCAACCATCTGAGGACCCAATCAAAACCATCACTTTGCCATACATAGCAGGTGTCACCAAAAATATTTCCAAAATCTTAAACAAACACAAGATCCAGGTCCAATTCAATATAGTACACAAAATGCGTAATTTGATCCCAACTGTGAAGGATGTCATTCCTGACATGTAATACCCTTGTGTCTACAAACTAAGTTGTGTCTGCGGTAGCAGTTACATTTGGGAAACTCGGACCGTGTTCGCGAACACAAGGCAGATGTGAAACACGGCAGAACCGATACCTCTGCCGTGGATGATCATTGTTATAACGCGGTGGGCTCGCACGATATTGTTTCTTCCGAGACCAAGGTACTCTACAAACGTTCGGGCTACCATCAAAGATTTGTCCATGAAGCCATCCATATATAGAAACACGGAGACAATTTCAACCGAGAAGATGGGTATAAGCTGAGCAATAATTGTAACGACGTTATTAACTAAGCAAAGTCGTAACTTTCTGTGGTGCTTCCATCCTTCCTGCCGTTTGGCTGTTATCTCCGACTCTCTGAGTTGCATTACCCTGTTGGGTGCCTCGGCATTAACAGGCTGGGGTCTCACTAACATGGCCACCTCTGCTCCCTGAGCCTCGATGTATCGATGGTTCTGGCTGTGTGATGGGCTGTGTGTCTCACTAGCACGACCACCGTTGCGGTGGTTCTCTTGCGTTGATGCGCTTGCCTCTCACAGCGCAGTTGTCAGCGCCGCAGCTTGTTACACATAGACATGACATTAACTTGCTAATCTCCCTAATCTCTCTGCCTAATCTCTCCCATCAACATAGTGCTAATCTCCCATTAACACTGCTGTGTGCATATGCAAGCACGATACTCTTATGCGGCGACGGAAACTTATTTCATACTAATCTCTCCTTAATCTCCCCCATTAACACAACTGACATGCTTGCATCCGGGGATGGAATTCCTTTCCAGCTCAGACCCCACCTGCTTGCCCTTCGCCACATATTTAACCTCTTGTTGTAACAGCTCTCTCGCTGGTTCAGCAGTTCTACTGCTGGATTATTTTTCCACCTGAGGACGACTGCTTGTGTTGCGATCGAAATGTCGTGATATATTATTTTTCATTTTATTTTTCTACCTACGTGACTTTACCGAAAGAACCAAAGGGAACTTATTTGGGTGGATAAGGAGTAAAATAGATAGGATCTGCACTATTGAGGAGTTCTGTTATAATGAATCTGTTATAATGAATCGTGTCACCTTATGTGTAGAGCAGGGGTGTCCAAACTTTTTGCAAAGAGGGCCAAATTTGATAAAGTGAAGATGCCCGGGGGCCAATAGTTCCTTCCGACATTTTTACCACAAAAGTTACGTGAAAACACACCGTTATAAAACAATTATCATTGTCACAATTACCTTTACCTGACGTGAACAACTCTAAATACACAATTCTGCCTTTCATTCAGTCAGATAACATTTAACAAACTGTATAGAATTTCCATGAGTTAAATGAATTTGCCTCATGAACATTTTAAACAGGAGTTATAAGTAATGCAAAGTGGTCTGTTATCATTAAACTTTAAAACAAGTGAATTTTGTCTTTTATAAGATCTTTCAGAAAGCAAGAGTTTGTGTCACATCTACAGGTACATAACATCAACAGTTATAACCAAATCTTATTCAAGAGTTTAAAAAAAACAAGTGCCATAAGTCCAAGTGCATTAGTGTGCTTTAGGCTTTTCACTGTTAATAGTGACAGATGTTACCGTTCAAAACACTCAATTTCAGATTGATCAAGGAACAGATAACTTGCTGACACTAATGAGAAGGGTGATACTGAGATCTACATTTCAGTAAAGAGACCAGATCAGGCTTGAGGGCAATGGTTGAGATGCATAAAATGCCACGCAATTTGGAGTCACTCATCCTTGATCTAAATCGGTTCTTATTTAAGTTCATGACTTAGAATGTTTGCTCACACAAATATGTAGAACCGAATAACATCAGCATTTTATTAGCGAATGACCGCATTTTTGGAAACCTGCTTTTGTCCAGTCAACAAGAGAACACTGCTGGTGTTTCCCGCAGCACTCATCGTCAAACTGCAGCTCAATGAGCTCCAGATGCAGCTGTGGAGAAGCATCATCAGGGTCCACGGAGATGGGAAAAGAGAAAAGCGCAACATGTCCTTTTCAATAACTGCAAAGTCCCGAAAGCGTTTGTTAAATTCCACAGAAAGAAATGCGATAGCTGTTGCATTTGCGCACCGATGTTGTCCTGTGATAAACTGTCAATGACCTCTTTTAAAGCTGGGAAGTGCGTGGTGCAGGGCTCTGTTTGGGACAAGTGTCTTTGGAAAAGTTGCAGTTTGGTTCCAAAGGCCTTGGTGTGAGCATATAGCTGGCTCACCACTGCATCTTTCCCTTGAAGATTAACATTCAGCGCATTCAGCCAGAGAGCATTAGAATGGTGCTGCCACCGTGTTGCAGAAAGAGGAATAACATCTTTAAAGTTTAATGATTTATTTATTCTGACAGAGCTAGCGAGCCATAAATAACACATTATAAGACCGAAGCTGCGGGCCGTATGAACTCTGACCGCGGGCCGTGATTGGCCCACGGGCCGGACTTTGGACATGCCTGGCGTAGAGGTATTACGTAGAGGGGTCTAGCAAGCCGTTACGTTGGGGTGTCTACATCAACGTCCGCATACAGCCCCGCCCCTCGGGGGGGCAGTTGGGTATATAAGGCGGTGCGCGAGAGAGCTCAAGGCAGTCGTTGGAGCAGAAGAACCAGTGAAGACTGAAGACCAGCTAGCTAGCCCTGGGACTACCCTGACTCGCTGCTCTTATAAGAGCCGAGCAGGGCAAGCCAGGGGCGACCTCAGAGCAGCGAGGTCTGTGTCCTTGTGAGGGCCAGGCTCATGTGGCTGAGGGTCGGACCTGAGCCGAAGCTGGGCCAGGTCAGTTAGCCTCTACTAGGATGGTCTGAGTTAGAGGAGTGTAGGAGCTAACGGGGAAACGTTAGCCAAGGGACACTGCCTCGGATAGACCAGGTGAAGGGGCCGTTACCCCTTCCTGTGTTAGGGTGCGCTACGTACTGTATAGTACCCATTTATTAATAAATACGTGTTGCCTCCGTCAAACGTCTCCTGCGCTACTTACGCCGTTACATATGTATGCATTTGTGAGTCCACATATGACACAGGTGTAATGCGCTTGACCTTTGTCTTTTGTTTCAGATATCCGAGAGCAACTCGGCTGTGAGTCATGGTGCTGGAAGAATTTCCTTTACCATCGATGGCGCTTCACCAGCACCCATCTTAACCCCACCTCAATCCGATAGAGTTACTATAGGGAAAAAACTAATCTCTTGTGACGTTTGTGGGAAAAAATTCCAACTGGCATGGTGCCTAGAATCCCACGTGAAAACGCACAAGGAGACCCATGACCAATGGTGCGGCATATGCGGACGAAGATTTGATCAGCCAGCAACTCGGCTGTGAGTCATGGTGCTGGAAGAATTTCCTTTACCATCGATGGCACTTCACCAGCAACCGTCTCGACCCTACCTCACTCCGATAGAGTCACTAGAGTGAGAAAACGAATCTCTTGCGACGTCTGCAGGAAAATATTCCAACTGGCATGGTGCCTAGAGTCCCACATGAGAATGCACAAGACTGGTGGACAAAGCTGCAACATCTGCGATCAAAGCTTTGATCATCCCGACAAACTGAGAAGGCATATGGAGACCCACGTAAAGAACTCCATGTCAAGGGGCGCACGTGGCATAGTGAATGACAACAATTTTGCCAATGCGGTGTTGAAGATGTGTGAGAGCGACTCGGCTGCGAGTCATGGTGCTGGGAGAATTGCCTTTGCCATGGATGGCAACAGCAGCAGCTTGTCGAATCCTGGTGGTGAGGAGGCAGAGTTGCAGACAATGGCACTTTTTTGCAAAGGGCGCACACCTGCGTGCAACGAAGTTATTGCTATCACAGCAACCGCGCATGGAACGAAGGCGCATGCTGGGAAATGCCACGCCTCACCAGCGCCCGTCTCGACTCCACCTCTCTCCGATAGTCACTAGAGTGAGAAAACAAATCTCTTGCCAAGTCTGTGGGAAAGCATTTTAACTGCCATCATGCCTCGAGTCCCACATGAGAACGCACCATTAAGTGTTACCCCTTCCTGTGTTAGGGTGCGCTACGTACTGTATAGTACCCATTTATTAATAAATACGTGTTGCCTCCGTCAAACGTCTCCTGAGCTACTTACGCCGTTACATATGTATGCATTTGTGAGTCCACATATGACACAGGTGTAATGCGCTTGACCTTTGTCTTTTGTTTCAGATGTCCGAGAGCAACTCGGCTGTGAGTCATGGTGCTGGAAGAATTTCCTTTACCATCGATGGCACTTTACCAGCACCCATCTTAACCCCACCTCAATCCGATAGAGTTACTAGAGGGAAAAAACTAATCTCTTGTGACGTTTGTGGGAAAAAATTCCAACTGGCATGGTGCCTAGAATCCCACGTGAAAACGCACAAGGAGACCCATGACCAATGGTGCGGCATATGCGGACGAAGATTTGATCAGCCAGCAACTCGGCTGTGAGTCATGGTGCTGGAAGAATTTCCTTTACCATCGATGGCGCTTCACCAGCAACCGTCTTAACCCCACCTCAATCCGATAGAGTTACTAGAGGGAAAAAACTAATCTCTTGTGACGTTTGTGGGAAAAAATTCCAACTGGCATGGTGCCTAGAATCCCACGTGAAAACGTACAAGGAGACCCATGACCAATGGTGCGGCATATGCGGACGAAGATTTGATCAGCCAGCAACTCGGCTGTGAGTCATGGTGCTGGAAGAATTTCCTTTACCATCGATGGCACTTCACCAGCAACCGTCTCGACCCTACCTCACTCCGATAGAGTCACTAGAGTGAGAAAACGAATCTCTTGCGACGTCTGCAGGAAAACATTCCAACTGGCATGGTGCCTAGAGTCCCACATGAGAATGCACAAGACTGGTGGTCAAAGCTGCAACATCTGCGATCAAAGCTTTGATCAGCCCGACAAACTCAGAAGGCACATGGAGACCCACGGAAAAAACTCCGTGTCAAGGGGCGCACGTGGCATAGTGAATGACGACAATTTTGCCAATGCGGTGTTGAAGGTGTGTGAGAGCGACTCGGCTGCGAGTCATGGTGCTGGGAGAATTGCCTTTGCCATGGATGGCACCAGCAGCAGCTTGTCGAGTCCTGGTGGTGAGGAGGCAGAGTTGCAGACAATGGCACCTTCTGCAAAGGGCACACCTGCGTGCAACGAAGTTATTGCTATCACAGCAACCGCGCATGGAACGAAGGCGCATGCTGGGAAATGCCACGCCTCACCAGCGCCCGTCTCGACTCCACCTCACTCCGATAGTCACTAGAGTGAGAAAACAAATCTCTTGTCAAGTCTGTGGGAAAGCATTTCAACTGCCATCATGCCTAGAGTCCCACATGAGAACGCACAAGGAGACCCCTGACCAATGGTGTGGCATCTGCGGACGAAACTTTGATCAGCCAGGCAAATTCAGAAGGCATATGGAAACCCACAAAAGGGACTATTGAATATGTCTTTGCTGTTCTATTACCGAATGCTATGTTGGGCAACCAGGACGAATGATCAGCACGAGACTAAAAGAACACCAAAGAAATCTGAAATATGGTCGTAGGGTAGTTGCAGTTCTTTAGCGTCAATATGCTAAATTCCTGTTGATATGTAAACTCCTTTGTCAAGGCACTCTGCTCCTCCCACCTAGCTTAAAACACGCTGCCAAGCTTAGCAGTGTTCATTAGGAAGCTGTTTTTCCGACAGCTCTGTTCTTCACCTGAGGACGGCTGCTTGTGTTGTGGCCGAAACGTCGTGATAATTTTATTTTATTACGTAAATGTTTTTATTATTTTATGATTTCCCTTCTATGTGACTTTACCGAAAGAACCCTGCAGTCACAAAAGCTTTAAATCGAAATTGATTATTGTAATCGTTTGGATAGCTACTGACTTCGTGCTGCATGGAAGTGAATCATCAAATTACCGTTGGTACTGTACAGCTATTTTAGTACAATGGACACTAAGTGTAGTGTTGTAGAACGACACTACTGTATTGGCCCAGTATGGGGGCCGTAGGCAGGTGTCACGGGGGTCGTGTCAAGCCGTGACACTCTGCGTGAACCCAACAGGACACGTGACCGTATAAAGGGGGGCCAGGGGCCCAAAGGGAGTCACGGGGTTGGGGTTCGGGCCTTCCCGAAGGATCGGTAAGGGGGGCGTGGCATGGGGCGGGGCTGGCCACGCCGGAGTGGTTATGAGCGGTGTTTGGACGGAGAGCTGGGCTGGTCAGCGCTGTTCTGCTATGCTGCTGGGTCATCTCTGGGATGAAGCTCTCCGGTCTCTGCTAGTGGACCAGGCAGCGTGTCGGGCTGTCCTGGTCCAGTAATGTAATATCCTCGTGTATTAGTTAAGTTAGGAAAGGTGGCTACCACCTTAAGTCGTTATGTAAAGTGTTAATTGTTATGTTATCTAATAAATAGTGTTGCCTCCCAAGTTCCAGTCTGCGCCTGAGTTTAACCCACTCCATAAGTACAAGATCAATGGGCTTGCATAATGTGCATGTATAATGTACGTTGATTCATTAATCCTCCCCCCCCCCACTTTGCGCTAGAAGAGCGCACAAGTGTTGTCATCACATCTACGCCTCTATATTAGGAACGAAACAGGTGGACTTCTCCCAAATCTGGCTGTTGCCTGATGAAGCTAGTTATAATTACTGAAACGTCGTACTCCAATTGTAAATGTTGTGGCTTGGCTCTCCAACACACCGGTGTGCTGTACTAGTGACGAATTGGCATGTTTGTTTACGTGACAAACCTTACTAACTGGCTGTTAGGTGGTGGCAGGTTTAACGACACAATTATATATTTACGCGATCCAACACAAAAAACCTGTATTATGGATATTGGTTGCGAAAGCCTACGTATTAAACTGCCATGTATTTTTACGTCTATTGCTGTATTTTCTTACGTACAATATATTTAATAAACCATCCTAATTAATTAATATTTTTGTTCATAGTTATATAATTGTTGCGAGTGCGGTGTGGTCGGTGGATATTGTTCAGTAGATCAAACCGAGACAAATATTTTTGCAGCAGCTGTGGCTGCACATTGCAACATCACATTCCGAATGGTGTAGAACGCATCGCCCATAATCTGCATCTGTGTGCAAACACCAGGTATGGTTGGTAATAAACACGTTTGGTTTTAAATGAACAGAACTCGAGCTTCAGCCATATTGTTCATTATAGACCCCACTTTCTAAGCATTAATCACGCAAACCTTGCGCCTGATTCATTTGAGTCGCTGTGCTCATGAGCAACAGGGCGTTTGTGGCGAGGTGTTAATGTACCACTGATTAGCACGGTTGGCTACGTACACTGCGAAAGAAGTTCAACACATATTCTTTGGGTCTTTTGGAAAAGTCACGTAGTTGAAACAATAAAATAATAATAATAAATGAAAATAAAGTGAAAAAAATTAACCCGTAAAAGCAAAGTTTTTCACTATAAATCCTTTATATGCGTGGCGGCTAGAGTCCTCTCGTCCTCTGGCTTGAGATGGCTGCCACCTATGGGTCAGCTGATTGCCTGCCACCATTAAGCAATTGGTAATTAAATATAATTTTTTTTCCTAAAAAGTGTAAAGTTATGGAAAACATTTTTCACGAAAATAAATTGTCACGCACAACGAGTCTGTGTGCAAAATGTCAGCTTGATTGGATCACGGGAAGTGGGTTAAAAAACGACCGAAAGATTTGCATGGTCATAAGCGCGCAAGCAAGCAAGCAAGTGAACTTAATATAAAGGATTTAAAAATACGTTTCGATCGCAACACAAGCAATCGTCATCAGGAGAAAAATGATGACGATTACTTGTGTTGCGATCGAAACGTCATATTTTTTTAATTATTTTGTATTCACTTTATTTTTAGTATTTTATTGTTCTATCTACGTGACTTTATCGAAAGACCTAAATAATAGGAATTCCTGCAGTCACGAAAGCTCTAAGTCAAGATTCAAGTTCAACACACATTCATACATTTTGGAAAGCGAGTATCCCAGCACGTACAATGCACTGGACCGCATGTTCGTGTTAAGTGAGTCAGGGGCTTTGTCACTGCCTACCCCATGATATAAATAATCTCAGGAAATTAAATTGCAAGTGTGCAATCTCCATTCCGGTGGGCATCGAGGATGAGTCATACCCTGGCTTGCCAGGAGGTAGTGGAACACAACTGTGGAATCCTTTCCATCTGCACGGGATAGAACGTTGACCCCATGCTCACATTCGTACGTTTTCTGCGAGTGTACTGGTTTCCCCCCACATGTAAACACTCAGTAAGTGGCTGCAAATATCGGAATGTAAAGAGAACCGCAGAGCTTGGGCGATTGTTGGTAGTGCCGGCTCACCGCCTGGCTGCTGTCTCCCCGCTCGTCTGTGGGAGACATATCGAGGTACTGAATTAGATTTATATTCTCTACATAACATGTTTCCTATCTATACAAACACTCACCTCGTGGAGTACAGCAAGTGATATTCCACGAAATAAAAAAGAAACGTACATGACCATAACAGAAGCCAATGGGTACAGCTGTTTATACACGTACACACATATACACGATTCCTACCGATGGTTGGAACGATTCACTACTGCCGGAGAGTCAAGGAATTGTCATGATTCAGGATCATGAATGCAAACTGTCCACGTTCTCAAACCTGAGTACGATTTAAAATGTCATAGAACGCCTTTGTCGGAAGCAATTACTTCCCCATGTCACTGCGATGGGCAGATTCATGCCATTGCAGTCGGCTTACCGTAAGTTCCACAGCACTTACATGGCTCTATTAAAGACAACAGATGACCTCTACAAGATCATGGTAGACCGGTGCGCCACAGCGTTGGTTGACCTCGAACTCTCAGCCGCCTTCGACACCATCGGCCATGAGATACTCATCAGGCGGCGAAGGTCAATGTCCGGTGTATCGGGTACGGCACTGGGTTTCACCCGACTTCTAGTTCAGTCCCATATTTGAACTAGATGTACTGAATATGCTCGTGTAATATCTTCAATGGCGGGAGACGAGTTGACGGGGCAGCACTCTTTTATTCACACTGGTTGCACAGTAACAGGCACAACCGAGATAACGCCTATATTACGCGTGCCTGACTCGGCCACGCACTCCGTCTCTCCCGTGGGGTACGCGTACCTAACTCTGCCTTGCACTCAGGCTCTCCGGCTACGCTCTCCCCACGGGGAGCTATCAGACCCCTACGCGCGCCCGGCTCGGCCACCCACTCAGTCTCTCCCGTAGGGTACGCGTGCCTAACTCTGCCTTGCACTCAGGCTCTCCGGCTACGCTCTCCCCACGGGGAGCTATCAGACCCGCCTTGCCAGGCCACGGGTCTCGACCACTGAGTTACACAGCCCGGCCCTTACAAGGGCGTCGGGCCGTGAATCCCAAGGCCTCGCCTCTGAGCCTCACAGAGCCCCGGCCCTCACAAGGGCAGCGGGACTAGGGGTCCCAGGGCCTATCTCTTCCTCCGTCTTCTGTCTTCGCCGGTTACCAACTCCCCGAGTGCCCCCGCGCATCGCCTTACATAGCCCTCCGCTCCAGGGGGCGGGGCCTATGCGGACCGCGATGTGGGCACCCGCCTGCGGACCGTGATGTAGCCATCCACCACGCGCTGTCTC
Source organism: Lampetra planeri (assembly GCF_965212315.1). Lineage (NCBI taxonomy): Eukaryota > Metazoa > Chordata > Hyperoartia > Petromyzontiformes > Petromyzontidae > Lampetra > Lampetra planeri. The sequence continues at coordinate 8,930,761 of NC_136141.1, forward strand.
ACGATCCTCCCTGCCAGCACGTATCACCACTACACTCGCATCAATGAAGACATTGTCATCCATGGGAGAAGACGAGCTACCTGCGTTTGCACTTGTGGCTGTGTCAGATCTCATCTATGCACTCCCCACACACATTGTCAACCTCTCAACTTACTGAAGGTACATTTCCACACGAGTTGAAATTTACTCGTTTTGCCCAGAATATAAAAAATGGCTCCAAAGAAGATCATAAGAATTAAAGACCAATCTCTATTCTTTAATCAGTTATGAAAAGTATTAGAAAAAAAAAAACTCACAATCTCCTTGCACAGGAAACAGTCTGGTTTTATGAGCATTGCTTTTCCCCTTTTTTTCTGGCAACAAAACAGGTGTTAAGATATTAAAACACCAAACTGAAACCTTTTACAAGGAATTCTATTCTTGCGCATGAGGGCAACATGTTCAGGAGCCACATGCCAATGTCCGAGGTATGCTGGTCACGACGAGAGGACTTCAGGAGAAACCTCGTGTAGGTTTACTATTCCTACCCCGTTTGTAATAAAGGACTCGATCACTGGGTCTGTCTTCGTTGTCCTTTATTTGGGTTCTTACACTTCTCCCACACGGCCCTCGCTCAGAGCCCCTCCGCTTGGCAACTCCACAGCTGCCTTCGCTCCCGTAGCCTCCCCGCTCCTGCAGCTCCGCTGCAGATCCCCTGTGCAGTCCTCCGGCTGCCCTCACTGCAGCTCCACCGCTGCTCCTCGTTCCTCCGTGCTCGGTCACCGCTAGCCGACGGTGCCGAGTCTTACTCCGCGTGTGTGGCGATCTCGCCACTCCTCAACCTCCGCCCTGCGTGGCCTCACTGTAACTCCATCTCCCACACTCTCCCGTCTCTTCCGGTATCACTCCCTTAAGACCTCACCCCTCTCTCCCACGTGACCTAACTCCTCCCCCCCATGACGTCATATCCGCGAAGCCGTTTACGCCCGCATTACACGTTGAAGGAGCACAGACGACAGTGGTTTACGATGTCGTGCATCGCTTGGGTTGCATGGTCACAATCGCACTGTGGCTTGACTTTCATTTTAAATTGCGTCGTTTCACGTTGCACGATCTGTTCTGGATGACCACAGTCAAATACTGGAGAGTTTTACATTTTCCATTTGTGCATCAGGTATCCGCATCTGCCATGGTTTGTGCGGATGCAGTTTTGGGTGGACCATGAGCTTCGTGGAATATCAAACCCAGTAATCTTCTGCGTTGGGTTTTTCACAAGGTGTTTGTCAGTTCTTTTGAACTTACACTGAGAATGTCGACTGTCTGCAGTGGCAATGTGCAACGATTAAAATAAAAAGGGATACAGTTTTTAAGAAGTTGATACTTACACGTGTAATGCAATACATGAATTGTCAGCTTAATAATAAATATTAATCGATTTAACCGATGTATCGCGCTTTAACGTTAAATTTAAAATCAAAATATATTTCCTGAAGAATGATGGTTTATTCAAACTGTGTGCAATATCAAGCAACTTCGGAACGATTTCTGAAGCACTGCTGCAATGTTTGGTGCATTGCGATACTAACGCGGCGATCCGAGTTGGATTCCTAGCCATGGCTACCGTCAGTGGTGACTGATATCTGAACCAGTCCTGAGCCTAAGCCCCGCCCCCTTCACCAAGCGTGGTGAAGTTTGGTGCAACAACCCCCATGACCAAAGCAACGTGGCGAGACCTTCATCAGGCAGTGGACTGCCAGAGGGGTGTTACACACACAATTTTGAGGAGCGACCCGTGGCGGTCAGGCAGATCACGAGGTGACCAGAGGGGTGAGGAGGGGGGCACTTAGGAGGGGCTGCAAAACCTCGATTCGCGAGCACACAGCGCCATCTCGTACAATACAGCGCACCGATGGGCACCGCCGCTACCGCCACCGGGCTTGGCTTTCTGCGCCAGTTTCATAAAGGTTGGTCACGGGGTTGTGAAAAGGTTGCAGCAGGAACGCATGAGTGCTGCCCCACAACACAGTCCACAGCCAGCAGCTGCAGAGCAGACAGCAAACAACAGAGACCTGGAACCCTCTCTCTTTCGTATGGAGGCAGGCGAGTTGTTAGCAGCCCTTTTCCACTGGCGCATCCGATCCGTGTCAGCGCAAAGGCCCCCCACGGAACGGGTGGTTTTCCATTGGATATTTGCCGTGACGATATAAAATCAAACTGTAATACGCCGCCCTTACAAGACTTCTCAAAATGGTCTAGGGGCCAAACAGCGGCAGATGTGATGCTAATAATGAAGTGTCCATTGCGTACGACGTGAACAGCGTTAATGTGACTGCACGAATTTATGGAAACATGGCCGAGTGGTAGTTCTCGGTTCAAGCCCAGCATACACCCTGGTTAATTTAGCCAGTTTATTCACCATAAACAAAGTGGTCTGTTTCACAATGTAGGATAATAATCCCATGACACTGTATTTAAAACATTTATTGGCCACGTGTAACTACATCATGTTCCAGATTTGCCAAATCCGATAAAATACTTGCAAATTACTTTATCGAGGAAAAACCAGGTAGAAAAATCGAACACCACTCCCTACTGGCAGACATGTCCATTCACAGGCCGCTAGTGCACGCACCACGTGTCAAACAGGAACAGCTGCCATTGGGGAGGCGAGACAGCGCAGGGCAATGGAATGGTTGAGATGAGACGTTGCTGTACGGCGCTTTGAGTTGCCGAGTTTATTTCAGCGAGCGCCCTATATCTACAAATCTTGATCCCCATCTCCGAGCCGCCCCGGTGGGCCCTGCAGTGGCCCGCGTCTCACCGCTGCGGGGTCGAAGCTGCCGCACTGGCGGATGAACTCCATCAGCTCGTCGCGCTTGGGGCAGAAGCTTCCCGCCGTGGCTCCAGATCCACCCAGGGCAGAGATCACAACCCCAGTCTCCTCCAACAGCTGCCACAGACACAACAAATCAACATCGGTTGGTTGACACCGAGGCGATCGCAAGGCAAACACCGGCTTAAAACTGAAAGATACGCATGGAGCTGCTTCTCACAATGCAGTACACGAAAACTAATAATATATTAGAGATTTAAGTTTGCATATTAAAACAAAATTCATTCTCAATTTTTTTTCTTCCAAATGTGCTATCGGCGTTTTGTCAAGAGACAAATAATCCATTCGTAAATCTCGCATAGCCATGCAGCCCGTGTGTCATTTAAATGCTGTGGGTGGCCTTTTATCTTTTACACAACAGGAGCCAACGCTTTCACATTAGCTGTGCTATGAGATTGTGCGGCGCACGAGAGTCAAGCTGAAATTGTTATTCTCAGAGCTGGAAATAAGAAAATGAAGTGCGAAACGCAAGTTTAATAAGATTGATGTTTTGTGCAGTCACTGCTGACGGGGCTGGGACGATCAACTTGCTAGACTTGAAAACTCGGTTTAATCCCAAGCGGTCAAAATCCAGATTCAAGCCCAGAACCTCATTATTGACAACGCACCGCTTTGATCTCTGAGGCACCCGGCCACTTTGCATATATAGTGTTATGAAATTTTTTTCCTTAATGTCACTTTTGTACACTCACTTTTGCCAAATTCACGTACATTTTTTAAGAGTGACAAGAGAAAACCCATGTATCTTACGTGATAATTTGTTGTGCTCTGCATTGGCAGTGATTACATAAGCACAAATAACACTCTAACGTATTTGAGTTATCGACAACTGAGTTTTAAGTTCATAATAATAAACTAATATTATTGCGCACAATTTCGGAAGTGAACTTAAGTTTGCGCGCCACTCAGAGGCGGGAAGTACACTCAAACATTGCACGGGCAGTGTCGCACACCTACTTGCTGTACTGTCTCTTAACAGCTGGAGGCGAGTGGGCTCACGCATGTCACGTACGCACCTGCAGGATGTCCAAGAAGGAGCCGAGGCCCAGGCTGGAAAGGTCGCACGAGTCAAAGTGCTCGGCAAGCTGCTTCTCCACGCGTGACAGCGCGGGCAGGCCCAGGAGCTCTGCCATCTTACTTGCGTGGCTCAGCAGACGGACCAGCTGCTCGGCTACCGCCTCTGTGAAGGAGAGGAGCAATGCCATTGTAGAGAGGACAACGATTTTGTAACTCGCTCCAATAGGCTCGACAATTGCAACTCTCTCTCCGCCCCCCCACCCCCATGTCTCATCTACGACACCCCGATATGTTTCATCGCCAGATTCCAGAAGACTAAAAAAAACAAGTTTAACACGAAGGCCTTCACGACCAATATTAGCAGCAATAGAGATTTTTGGATTAGGCCGAATAAATAGTGCATATTTACGCGTATTATTGAGAGCATATTTACATGATCTAACCCAAAAATCTTGATTATGGACTCAAAAAAACGCTGGCAGACTTCTCACTCACACCCGTATGCAAAACGATATGGCCCTAATATTCCAATTGTTCAACTATCCCCCGAACCAGTCCAGAATCAATTTCAAGTTCACACTCAGCATTCTGAAGGTCCTCCGTGGTCTGACCCCTCATGTACAATACAAGAAACTACATTTTATTCAGATTGTGCTTTCGATATCGTGTCATGAGACGGAGGATCCACTCGGATCTCTCACAGAGCAGCGAAACCCGTCGTATTGGAGAATGGCCCACAGAAGAGAACATCACAAAGCTACCTCTGACATCGCTTCTAGTGACCTCTGGTCCACACAATGAAGGGAAGCACATTCCATCCCACTCTGAACATGAGAGTAATGTCCGTCGCATGAAAGTTGAGCCGATATTGGACTTGGTCAAATTAGCAGGAAAGTTTGATCACCAAGCACGTGCATCAATCGGTTGAACGTTAGTTTTTGGCATAGAGATCCGCAGAAAATATATATTTTTGGATCATCCGAGATTTTTAATCATCCGTAGCCATCCTCCCCGTCATTAGCGCGGATAATCGAGAGTCTACTGTAAATGAAAATTTGTCACCTTACTCTCCGGAGGACACGGCGGTCTGTTGTAGGGATTGCTGATGTTGCCGAGAAACGCGGCAGGTTTCTCCTTGACCACGAGGTCGCGAGGAGTCTCGAGCGAGCCACAGCACAGGGCCAACTGAAACAGCTTCCGGGCCAGCGTGTCCT